>NC_072385.2:35434230-35544230 GCF_028885625.2 Pongo pygmaeus | reverse complement strand
CCTTACATCATCTGCTCCTTAAGATGGTGCCACCCACTGTCTATTAAATGGAATATCAAGGACATTTATTTCTTCGTTTGGAATTTGCTAAGATGAACTCAGCCTGTATATGAAAAGCAGACCCATAATTAACATCTATATGTGTATACACACACACACAGACACACCCAGAGGAATGCACACACACACACTCACACACACACAAGAGCACATACCCCATGCACAAAAGTATTGATGTGCTCTGAAATGTAGAAGATGATTAACCTAAAATTATCATTTCAAGCTTATGGTGTTAATTCATTCATATCTTTCTGGAAAAACAATTCGTGGTAGAAGATCTTTTCATTTCTAATATTGCCCGGAATAATTTGTTTTGGGAGGTTTACCTATAAATATATTTAGTTCATCCCAAGACATAATAGTATGAAGTTCTGTTAAACCCTGAGACTTTTGAATTTATAGATAGGTTGCTGTTAACAACATCTTTCATTTCTTACCTTACTTTGAGGGAAAGTAGATATATAAATAGAACACACAAACATACAAACTTAGAATTTTCATTCATATTCATTTTAAATAGTCACCTGGTTTTAAGTTATGTTTCTTTCTATACAATGTTTTGTGGAATACTTGTCTTTTCATACTACTTATTTTCTATTTTTTACAATTTTTTTCTTTTCTCTGTGATGATATAAAATTTATAAACCAACTCAGAATCTGGGATCACATAAAGTCAAGCCTAACAGGGTTAGCAATGGAGGTCGGAAGGTTACTTTGCATGTAAATAATGACAGCTATTTGGGGGGTATTTTCTTGTGGTAATGTTTCCAACTTAAAGAATCTTGAAACTTTTCACCTTCTTAGTGTTTACTTCAACATTCAAAGTTTTTTTTTCCTTTGGATTTGTAAGACATAACAAACATACTTACATGCATGTGGAGTTTAATATAAAAACCAAGAAACAATGTGTCCCATATCTGCAGAAAACTAGGAAGAAACACTAGTATGTGGCTGGTTCTAGTGACTGGATATAAGTGCTTTACTAAAATCCGCCATCTCCAGGGTAGATTTCACCTGCAGCTGTAGTTAGGATACTGTGTCCAGCTTCAAAGCCTTTTTATATTATACCCGCTGGGCCAGGACACACCACCATGATCACAGGACCCTTCCCTGTCAGGGAGTAGAGAAAAAGGCTGCAGGGCAACAGTATTTGGCCTAAAGTCAGACTTGTTTTGTGTGGAGGGTCTTCCTCTTTCATGCTGTATTCCTCTCTGCTCACCTTGGTGAGCCTGTGGTTTGTGGACCTTTGTTGTTTCTTACCACTGGCTTCTTGGTGTTTGTCTGCTTTTGCCTACTAGCAATCACTGGGATTTTAATCTCTGGGGCCACTTCTTGGAGTCCCATTCAGGTGTTCTGTCCTGTTAGAATGTTGCCCATATTTTGGCTTGGCAATGGAAAATTGTGGAATGTAAAATGTAGTCCAGTGTACATATCTTGATCAAATATACCATACATCAACATATTTGAAACACTATAATGCAAGACACAAAGGTCAACTCTTCGTTACGATTGGTTTGTTCAGATCTCTGTTGTCTAGGTAACATTTTCTAAGAATCATGGATGAGCCAGACAACTAAAGAAAATTATGATTGAACTTAAAATACATAAAAGGGGAATATTCATATTAAATTATACCTTGATTACATATTGGTAATGCAGAAATGTGTGCACAAGTAAAAAAAAAAATTTATTAGCTCCCAATATGCACAAAGCATCCTACAATGTAATTTTAATACTGTTTAAAAAAAGGTGAGTTTTAAATTTTCATTCTATTCATCATTTTCCCCTTTATTTGTCCATCTGTGTGCCTATACGGTAGGATTTTGCACAGTAAAACTTGGAATTTTGTGCTTACTTGCAAGCAATTTAAGATTTCTATTTAAAATTCAGGAAAGTAGTCTTGTTTGGGTTGCCTTTTCATGTGTAAGTTGCATAGTCTGGAACTTGGCCCTTCTCTGGAATAAATTAAGTTCCAAAGTCCAAGTGAGCTTGTGCTTAGTCATTGATGGCCCTGAACGAATTGCTTAGTCACACTCTGCCTCAGTTTCTTAATTTACAAATGTCATATCTGATCCATCTTTCTTAGCAAAACTATTTTTGAAACTTACACTTGCGAAGGAGTAATGTGCCTTGGGAAAAAGACAGTGCATGTTGCTAAAGCTAGCTATTTTAGAATATAAGAACCTGGGGTAAAAAGTAGAAGGAAGGAAAGAACTCAATTTTATCTCTTCTTTGAGTGAGCTGATGTGAACTGCTTAGCCTCTGTCCATGTTCTATAAGAATTAAGCAATAAACAAATAAAACAGGGAATGAACCAGAAATGATTTGGGGGAAAATACTGGGCTAAGAATCAAAAGCCTGCAGGCTCTGCTCTTACATGCACAGTTGGTGTCGCCCCTGGGTAAGTCCCCCCACTTCAGGGCACCTCATCCTCCACCTGAAAATTCTGATCCGGGAAGGATATACATAAAGTGTGAATTACACCCAAAAATCTAAGGTAATAAAGAGGTGTGAAACTACATAACTTTTTAAAAGAAGGTAATTGGTGAAAATACTCCTTCATGCATCAGGAATCCATTTGTTTTATTTCCAACAACAAAAAAGCTTATGCAGATCAAATATTTATAATAATCAAAAATTTAAAATACATTAATTTTATTATCTAATTGATATCTTACACTAACTTATCAATTAATTCTTCTAGAAAGCCATCTTGTAGGCAGTAAACAAGTAAATGGGATTTTCACATGCATTTGTTCATTGAAATATATAGCACAGCCATTTAACAGACAGCTATTGAGTTAAATTCTAAATGAATACAATGACCAAGGTTACATTAACAATCAGTAGCAAGCCAAGAAACACAATTTGGAATCAATATCTATAACACACTCATATATCCACTTTAAAGAGTATTGTCTAAAATTAGCCAAAATGATAGATGTCACTCAAGCCAACTTTTATTTTCGAGTGTTTGGCCAATTAGATATGGAGCTATGTGAATATTTCAGGGAAACTCCTAGTTACACAAAGTCCATAGATGAGGAAATCTAGTTTTCACTCATTTACTCAGCAAACATATATTGGATTCGTATAGTTGATAGCCTTTTCTATATGTCCTGAACTAAAAGTGGCAATTCCAATTTTCCCTATTTTTAGATTGCTCATGATTTGTAAGACAGACCATAACTTCAGCAAGTCACTACAACATAAGGTAATACGAGTAAAAGTAGAGGTGCACCTATGGGGCTGTGAGAACAGAGAAGAGTGGGGACTTGGAGCATCTCAGAGGAGAGACCTGAGTGTTAAAGTCAGAGAACGCATAAGGAAGAAGGGTGCTCCAGGGAAGACTTGGGGAGGTTGGCAAAGAAAAGCCATCCAGAGTCCCTGATGTCTGTTTGCAAATCATAATCCTGGTTAAGAAACTGACATCCAAAAGGTTTGGCCCAGTGAAAGTTCTGGGCAAGCAGTTCACACAAGAGGGGCAAAGCAACAAGGAGCTAAAATCTGGGTATGAAGAGTAGACCATGAATGTGGAGGCTCAAATGGGAAGAGTACAGCTTGATAAACACGGGAGAAAGTCATGTGCTATCATGCACTCTCAGAGCACCATGTACAATTCCTCAGGGAAGTCCTGCTTGCATGCATTTGGTGGAGTTTTTGTTATCTATGGCAATCCCCTTTTCAAGGGAGGTGGCTGGAATCTGCCCCAGAATATGACAGTGCTGGTAGAAATTAGTCTTTCTTCAATATGACTATAACCCCATGAGCTGAAATGTTTGCTGCAGCTATCTCCTCCCTCACCCACTGCAAGTGGCTTCATTGTCTAGAGACTCTGGGCTATGTCACTCAGGGTGGATACTCCACCTTCACAGTCAGGTCTAAGTTCTTTAAGGCACATTCAAATATGGAAACCCAGCCACCAACATCTCTACTGACGGATCTCCATCTACCTGGGACCCATCAAATATGCTTTCTTTCCTCTCCCTAAAAGTTAATAAAGGAAACAGGAAAGAAAGACCCCCCTGAAGATCAAGAGATTTGGGGATTGGGCAAGAGAAACATAAAGGTAAATGGGAGAGTCAGATAGAGGAGGTTGTTTGTGAGAAGAGAAAAGACGATGGCGATCCTTACCTCCTATCCAGTGGCAACGTGGAAAACCTCTGGTCCCTAAGATGCTATTCTGGGTAAAAGTCTGGAAAACAGGTGAAAGTCTGATGAGACCAAGTGGAGCACACTGTCTGACTGCTCTGTGCTGAAGTTGGTCTAGGTCTTCTATGACCAAGGATTGAGCAAGCACTGCAGGCAGGCTTCATCCCCATAAGAGAGATGCCTGCTGTCTTCCCACACCACCAGCTGTCTTAAGATAAGTGTTAAAAGACTGGGGAACAGGAAGGAAAACACATTTTTGACAGTCATGACTTTTAAGGTAACAATATAGCACAAAAGAGAAAAGATAAAGCAGATAATAAGGTGTGATTTCTCCAGGGGCCTATGCCTTCATTTCCTGTGGGTAATTTTATGGTGTTGAGACTATTGTTTTCCCATACAAGTCAGAAAGGAACAATGGGACAAAGTTCCTTGTCCATGTGCCTGAAATGAGGAGTAAGTCTCTTGTCCTACTGACAATTACCCTTAGCTGTTAATGTCACCAAATCGTATCACCAGAAAGGCATGTCTCATATGAAGAATACAGAAAGTGACTCAGCAGTTAATTTGTCAATTCTTTAAATCATAAGACATATCAAAGTATTTACTATATGTTAAAGAACTATATTTAGTGTAAGTTTTTAAAACAGAGATTAAAACAAAAACATGGAGAAAAAGAAAGGAATGGATCATATCAGTACATTATATGTTTACATAATATTTTGGAATAAATTATTTTTCATCCTGTTCAAAATCATCTCTTTATTCTAAAAATGGCCACCATTGTGGTGTGTGTGTGTGTTTGAGAGGAGGAGGTATTAGAAAAAACAGGAAAGATATTTGCTTCTTCATTATTTTGCTATATACATATACATATATATATATATATATATATTTTTTTTTTTTTTTTTTTTTTTGAGACAGAGTTTCACTCTTGTTGCCCAGGCTGGAGTGCAATGGCGTGATCTCGACTTACCACAACCTCTAACTCCCTGGTTCAAGCGATTCTCCTGCATCAGCCTCCTGAGTAGCTGGGATTACAGGCACGAACCACCAAGCCTGGTTAATTTTGTAATTTTAGTAGAGATGGGGTTTCTCCATGTTGGTCAGGCTGGTCTTGAACTCCTGACCTCAGGTGATCCGCCCACCTCGGCCTCCCAAAGTGCTGAGATTACAGGTGTGAGCCACAGCACCTGGCCTATTTTGCTATATTAACCTATATTACATTAATGAAGATGATTCAATGCAGTATGTTACCTAAAAGGTCAAGAGCATAGAGAATATTGCATTCAAATGGAAAAGGTGGACCTACAAACTAAAGATGTAAACTCTGAAGGTTGAAACAGTGGACAGGACCTGCTTGTCTTTAATTATCTTTTTTTGTTGCTTGTTTCCTGGCAGTTCTAACTGGTGAACTTTGGCATGAAGTTGAAGAAGAATAAACTTAATTTCAACGTTGTTAGTCTAGTAGAGTACTGTGTCCTTATAGGCCCATGGATTAACCAATGAATTGCCCTGTGAGGGAGATCTTCTGGGAAGCTCTGAAGTGCTCTAATGTTGCCTTTTGCTGATCATACCTTAGTGGATAACAGGAATAATGACAATTGAGATAGGATGCTTCTAGGAGGAAAAACTTCCACAGATCTTCTCCCACCTTACATTCCTACTTATTAGATCTTGCAACTTACGACCAAGGTGGGTGTTTGGGGATGGATACGAATGGTTTTTAGAATTTGCAGCAGGGGGAGAAATATGATATTCTTCAAGTCATTGTTGTTAACTCACAGAACTACGCAATGGGCATGAAGGCAGGTTTTTGATAAATCCTATTCCATTGCTCTCTTTTTTTGTTTTTCATTTAGTTTTTCACAGTGCTTTAAAATTAACCAAAATCATGTTAATGTTTGCTCCTTTTTTTTTTTTTCCAGACCATCCTAGCATCATGGGCTGCATCTGACCTGTTTACAGGCAGATTTGGAAACACCCTACACAATTCATGCTACACCAACATCTGTTTCACAATCTCGCATAATGCCTTTAGATACCTCAGCTCATTTCCCTCCCCCAGCCTTCAATATTGACTGGTTTTCCATGCAGTGCTGTGTAGGTGAAAGACTCTATAAAAGCTTCCAGCTGAGGGGGTAGGGAGGAGTTGAAATCCTGCCCTACTCCACTTCCCAAGCTGTAGGCTCTGGTCCGGGACGAAGGTCTGTAGGCCCTTTCCTAATTCACACAAAGGCTGCATATAGATACAGGGTCATGATAGTCTCTGCCAGACTAACATGGCACTTCACATCCATGCATTTCAAACTGCAGGCTAGGACCCATGGAGGTGTGAAAATGTTTATCTATCTATAGGATAGAAAATATCAGAATGCTTCACAGATAGCAAAGGTGTATTGTTGTTTGAAACTTTTGTGTGGGCTATGATTACACAGATGTGTCCTGGAATATATATAATATGCATTCCTTCCTGTAGGTCATGGCCAAAAATGTTTGAAAGCCATCTTGTTTATCATCATAGTCCTCAATAAATACCACTACTACTAATAATATATCAACATAGTATATTCCAGAATATTTAGAAGTATTCACATATTATCATACTTGACCCTCAGAATCTGGAAAAGTTGATTGGGATTATTACCTTTGCTTGGTAGTCGCATAAGGAACAGCATCTCAGTTGGGTACAATGGTTTGCTGACAAGTTTCCATACCAGCTTTAGGATCCAGGTACAAAAGAAAGGTGGATGGAATTATACACTATAAAAGTCAATGCTTTATTGGTGAGCAGCCATAGTTATTTTGAAAGTTTAACTGAAATATCAATCATATTCCTTGGATAAAGACATATAGGTCAGATTTTTTTTTTTTTTTTTTTTTTTTTTTTTTTTTTTTTTTTTAGACAGAGTCTTGCTCTGCCACCCAGGCTGGATCACAGAGGCCTGATCTCGGCTCACTGCAACCTCCACCTCCCGGATTCAAGCAATTCTCCTGCCTCAGCCTCCTGAGTAGCTGGGATGACAGGCACCCGCCACCATGCCCTGCTTATTTTTGTACTTTTAGTAGAGACGGGCTTTCACCATGTTGGCCAGGCTGGTTTTGGACTCCTGACCTCGTGATCCGCTCGCCTTGGCCTCCCAAAGTGCTGGGATTACAGGCATGAGCCACCGACAGGTCAGATGGTTTTTTAAGAGGTGGGGCTACAAGGCAGTAAAACGCTCTAGGTGACAGTGTTCAAAGGTATATCAGGGCTAATGAAGGAAGCCAGATCCACCTTCTCATGCCCCTGAGATAGGGGGCTGATGGTACCCATGAGCTGTGAGGAGAGGAGTGGACCAGGAGGTCATTTGGAAGAGGAAATTTCCACCTAAAGGAAGAGAGATTAGGCCAGAAGGGAAAAAAAAATAAAAAGCAAAATAAAGTACAACAGAACTTCTTTTATTGTGTTGCTCTCATTTTATCCTGCTTCCAGGAACATAATCTCAGGGAGCACAACAAATGCTACATGTGATTCTTTCCAAGTTTTCTGTGGAAGTTGGATCAAAACCTTGGGTTTCTTGATGTTCTAAGCCAACAGAACACCTTGATGCTCACTGTGGCAACTTCCTAAATGGTTCCCTAGGGATCTGAAGAGCTAAGGCAGAGCCCAGCGCACAGGGAATTGAGGATCATGCTCCAACTACATCCTGGGGAGACTTCTGTGTATTGAGCTGGGAGAAGAGAAATTTTAGATTAAACTAGTTATTGCCTATATTTAATTGATTTGTGATTGGATTATGTAACACATGAAAGGATCCTTACAGATAAGACAGCACACTCTCCTCGTTTTACAGAGGAGGAAATTGAGGCGTAAGAGGTCACAGGCTCCAGTTCACACAGGTGAGTAGAAGTCAGTTGCCCCCGCATGGGCTTGGCTTTCTTTTTCCTGACACCTCTTTATACTCATTGAAGAAGGGTAGACATCCACAGCCTGTCTCAAAGTTGAACACTATCTGAAAGGTAGTCTATGGTGCACCTGACAAAGCCTCAAACTGCATCAGAGTATGGCTCTTGGATTAGCATTGCCACCAGCCATACAGGGCTGCCCTGACTTCTTCCTCAACAAGTCAGTCTTCTGGCTGCCCAGACCGTTTGCTTAACGCAGCATGGCCTGCCTGGCCTCTGGGGCCTCATGGCAGTGGGCACTTGCCCCGTGAAGGGAACCCGCAACGGCGACTCCCTGGACATGCGGCACCAAGCAAACGTGAGAAATTCAAGAATACCAAGGAAACCATATTTTATATTATTGAAATTAATGGAGGAAAAAATAAGATTAAAAAAAAAACCCTCCACAATTCTGAAACAGAATTGTATTTCAATCCACCTAAAAACTATTTCATAGAGTTTTAGAAAAGTGTTCCAGATGATATCTTGCCAAGATCTCAATTATTTTCTTACAATATGTTTAAAGTCTTTTTTTTTTTTTGGTTATGATTAAAACATAGTTCTCTATTATGTTACCATAACATTAATCTCATTTTCAGACTGGGGAAAATTTCAATGACTTCATTAAAATATTAATGTTTGCTGTTGAAAATATTTATTTTTCCCTCTTCATGTTCTTTAAGAATAATGAACTAATAATTAAGAGAATAAATAAGTGAAAAGAAAACAGCAAAAAACACACAGTAACCGTCAACTGCACATTTTAAAAGGTATTGAGGCCTCCTGCCATAGGTTCTTGGACATACCACGAGAAGGAAGTATATGTTGCTGCTCTATGAGGTTTTGAACATTGAGAAGTGGACTTTCTAATATTATTTTACCCAAACTAAGGTCACGTTTTATTTCACATTCCGGCCTCAAAGAAACACTGGCCTCCAGAAACCCAAAAGTAATTAAAGAAAAATTAATAAATGCTTAGTGAAACAAACACTGCTTTTGTTTCATATTTATGGAAGTTTTCTATTCTGTTTCTTCCCATGGCACTGTTTCCCCCACCCCCTCCTCGGAGTTAGAAAGAAAAGCGGCGGCCCAGGCCCACCCACGCGTCATGGCGGGGAGCTGGCGGGGATGCGGGCGCACGCCTGGAGCCCTCACCAAGGATGATAAGCCTGCATGAATTTTACGAGTCTCAGTATCAAGGTTGCCCTCGCCCAAGGGATTTAAGAATAAGGGGGGGAAAAAAGAGAAGGCAGATGTATGAATAACTGGCATTGTAAATCTTCACCGTGGCAACCTACAGCTAGAAAAAGTCTGTGATGGGTTCATGACTTGAGAAGAAAGCGACACAGCAGAATGTGAATGGATTTTCTTCAGCTACTTAATACACTGCTTAGAGCAGCTTAGGGGGGTGCATGTGAGTGTGTGCGTGGAGGAGTGTGTGTGTGTGTGTGTGTGAGAGAGAGAGAGAGAGAGTGCGTGTGTAAGAGGAGGAGCTCCCTGGAAATTCGTTAGATGGAATTACTAGTGTTATACAGCTTGCCAGCTTTGGGGGCAAAAAGAATACCGTTTAGCCTCGGAATATAAATGACTGGATTTTGCTTGGGGGGAAAAAAAAGGCTGTGGGGGAGGGGCATAGGATTATGCAAGCCAGGAACAATGAGCAAATTGGACCCTCCGCTACACAGCACAAGGTCACCGCGAAAGTCATGGTGTTGGTTGGTGGAGGTGGTTGATAGAAGAAAATGGCTCATGATAAATCGCTTCCTATTTTGCAAAATCTGGCAGTTAATGAAAATAAGATGCATTTGAGTAGTCTATACGAACACCTAATTCTTCCGTGCTCTCTCCCTTTCCTCCTCTTCACACGCAGACACACACGCAGGCACACGCAGGGCCTGCTGATGTATGGAAGCAAAGCCTTCGCTCTAATTGTGCAATTATAAAACGGAAATGATGCAGGTTTGGCAACGCAGGGAAAGAAGGCAGCTCAATAACATTGTTTAATAACAAGCAAATAAAGCTCCGAGGGGAAAGAGGTGACTATTTCTGCTTTAGACTCATTAAGGAGCCTGAAACATATTGTAAAAGAGTGATATTTAATTATGGGCTGGGCTGATAACAGAGAGCAGGGCCTCACTGGGAGAAAGAGACCCTGTGCTCCTAGGAGCTCACAGCTCCAAACATCAATTACCATGATTATCTACCCGGCGCTTACAAAATGCACCGTCTCCATGTTCCATCAGCGACCCGTAAACAGGCATTGCATAGGCAAATTTATGGGCACAGGCAGCCAGGGCCAGGTGGGAAAGCAAGCCGCCCATTGGTGCTTCCCCGCAAAGGAGGAAAGAGGCAAAGGAAAGAAAAATCCGTCTTCTGCACCACTGAAAGAACAATTTATTACAGAGCATTTGCAGAAGACAGCGTTTGTTGCCCTGCTGCAATTTTTTTTTTTTTTTTTTTTTTTTTTTGCCTCTGTTCCCTGTCTGAATGAGGGATGGGAGGATATTAACCAACTCCTGGTTACAGGGGACCCCCTTGGCATGGTCCCATCAAACTTTTTGGTGCTCTAGAGGCCCCAAGTCCAAATGTACCAGGAATTAGAAATGAGATGCCTGTTTCTCCCTTTAACCTTAGCCTAAGGGAATAGATAGGACAACCTGTTCGTTTGCTGGCTTAAAATTAGAATTTGGTAGAAATCAAACTACAGAAAGGAAGATAGTGTTCTCATTTGTACACATTAGGAAGTATTTTTGTTAGGCTGTGTGTTTTTTGTTGTGTATTTTTTTCACTGTTTTCAGGGTGGATTGTGGAGTTCCAGGATTAAAGAAGGCTGGAAGGTTGCTGCACTATCAAATCTGTTTTTACAAAAATAGTGATGTATTAGGCTATGTCTACCCATTACCAGTTCAGCAAAGAATTCAGGCTCTTCATGTACAAATCATTCCAACAACCGCCTGAAATATTGACGAAATCGCTCAGATATTTTTGATACTCGTATTTATATTTCAAGACAGGAAGTGTCTTCCTCCTCCAAACTTTACAGCAAACTTTTTGGGGCAACTGTCACCTCTGTAGGCAAGTGCTCAAGTGCACATCATTTGAATTTTGTCCTGCTCTTTTGCAGCTATTTTCTTGAACAAGATTGTCCATAAAGAATGCATGCTGAACAGTGGACACCGATGACTGGGCAGAGCCACCACAGGTAGGCAACAGGGAATGGCAGGCTGGTCCGCTTCACTGCCACCATCCACCTCCAGAGCTAGAATTTCATGTGGTTCACAAATTGATGAGTACTGAGGAACACTACGGACTGCAAACATTCTTGTCAGTCCCCTCCTGAAGAACAAAGGAGATTTGGGCTACTTTTTAATTCTACCTTCTCAGCTCATCAACACTTGGTTTGCATTAAAATGTAAGAACATTACACTCAACACTCTGCTAATCATCAGAAAGTACTGCTTTGAAGTTTCCCCGTTTCTCAGCTACTACCAATGACAGATGTTTGCCAGAGAACAACTCAGGGGGCATTTTCTTGCAAGCATTTTGGCTGAGAACGATAACCATTGTGCCACTTAATATTTCAGCAATCTCTAGAGAAATCGGGGAATAGCAGTTACTTATTTATCTCACGTATTGCTCCTTGCTACCTTCCCACCACCACCGGCACGACCTCTGAAGGCACACATTAATTTCACCTCAGTATTTCCATAGCATCAATTAATAAAAACTGACTACATTTTCAACAAACGCACATGTCCTGATAAATGAGGGTCCTGACTTAATTGCTCTGTAAATTAAGAGCTCACCGTAGTGACAATAGAGAAGAGTTTTAATATTTAAAAACTCATTAAATTTGTGTACTTTGTGAATAATTAAAGTCACAGGACTACTTTAAGGGGCTCATTTAAGTTTCATTCTGAAATGTATATCACAGATGAGGATAATTCATCTACCAAAAAAAAGTCAATTTTTTTAATTAGTAAATTTGGTTACTTTTTTTGTCCTAATTGGTTACTTTTGGTCCTAATTTGTCTGCGGCTTTTTCCTTATCCTTTTTTTTTTTTTTTTTTTTTTTTTTCCAAATGACAATGACTGAATTAAAGTGTTGTGGTCTGCGGGTTTAAAAGTCACTTATCTGTTTATACAAAAAAGAACGATCTAAAGGTAAAACACACCTGGTTGGTTGGCTTCACCTTTTTTCTTATACATGAACTAAACTTTTTCATTTGTATTTTATTGTTTTCATTTGAAGTGTGCTCTAATTTGAACTATTCCCCCCCCCCCAAAAAAAAGTTCTGTTGTTTTTGTTTATGGCTTACAGCGGTGTAAAGATCTAAATGTGTAAGTATGTGTGATGATGACAAGACTTGAAAAGATTTGTGCAAACCACAAATCCTGGTGATTACAAAAGGGAGGCTCTCGAAAGAGTTCACGTCAAAACCCCTGAATAACCGCTAAACACAGAGAGCAGAGATTCTTTCCCCTTTAAATCAAAACTTTGTCTTTAAAAGGGATGACTGCTCTAAGAATGATCTATGATTTTCCAGCCTGGTGTTCACAGTTGGGAAAGGGTCTAGTTCTGGGTCAACGAGGCTTCTGTGTCATCTTTGTACTTTTCACATCTCTTACTCCTCCTGTGTACATGTCAAAGTTAGTATTGTCATCGATATTTAGTCAATAATTAAGCTGACACTCTTGGTCTGCTCAGTTTTCGGAGATCACTGGACATTTTGAAGTGTGAGCTCTCTGTAGAAGGCAAGCATACGGAACTCCGTCTGGTATTTCTTCCTGGAAACGTACATACCATTTTTGAAAGAATCACTTTCTTGTGAACTCGATACTTCTGAAAATAAAAATGAAAAAAAAAAAAAAAAGCTGGGGCTGGGCCTTGGGGAGGGCACTTTAATTAAATTGGAACATTGATCTGTCTTCAAGCAACCCTTAGCAGGGAAAAGAGGTGTCTACCGAAAAAGGAGACAATATTCATAAATCGTTGTTTTATTACAAGTTGGAAGAAGTGAAGTGGATTTCCTGGGATGTGGGTAGGGGCGCACCTATTATTCCTAAAGGAGTATGATCCCAGTTCTTGTCTTTAAAAGAAATAGATTAATGCGGTAGCAATCCAAAGTCTGTGCTCCTGTGCCCTTCTAATAGAAGAAATCACAAAAATGTAGATAAAAGTAGGTAAGAAATGCACACGCAGCATAAAAATGTAAAAGGTAAACTATTTTTTTATGCTATCAATTCACTATCACAACTGCTGAATGTTCCTCTGTCTTAGACTAGTGGCTATCTTTCCAGAGTTCTCAACTGTAAGAAAACTATTATATTAAAATGCTCTCACAATGAATCCCATGGGATTGGGGAAAGCTATGTTGCAAATGGGATTTTGCACTGTGTGAATTGCCAATCCCAAAAGATTGTGAGATCCTGTGGCTAGGCACAGGTTCTACAATATGTGCATTTGTGAAAAGGGAATGTCATCACTACATATTATTTTTACCTTTGGCAAGAATTTTATAAAATTTCAGAGCATATCACACTCAAAAATACTTCTATAAGGGTGGCAAAATCTAAATGAAATCGCTCTGGATGCCATACTATCATGCATTTATTAATTTGTTCTCATATTGTTTTTGCTTTATTTGACCTGGAAAATAAATGAAAAGTGTAAGTTGCTAGTCCTATAAAATCATCCACCTGTTGAAAGCACAGCATAGCAAATACCACCATGGATATCAGGGAGGAAAAGGTAAGGAAAAGGAGTGAAACTTAGGAGAACGGATGCCAGAAAAAAAATGCAAGGAAGAAAATAATGGGAGATGGAAGTCTCCTTTCTCTTTTTAGCTTCTATTTTGGATATGAGCAGATGAGAAGGGAAAAGAAATTGATATGGAGAGAAACACATGGTGGAGAATAACCCAAGACCATAATACACAGAGCCACTTGCCCCAATAAAAATGTCATGTCACATGCTAAAGGACAGAGGAAGCACAGAATTGCCCATATTAAGTTTTTACTTTGTTACAAAGCATTCACTAAAAGAAAATTGGTTAAATCTGACCACATCACTGTTTGTCTTTTTCAGAAACCTGCTCTCAGAAAACCCATTGAAGTCCCTGTTTTACAACTAACATAATGGGCGTGTGGAAATGCCTCTCCATCCACCAGGGGGCAGAAACGAACCCTGTGATTGGCCAGAGATCTTTGGACTTCAACTTTGATTTGGAATAGTTGTAATTTGCATAGCCTTTTCACTCTCAGACATCACTCTTTCTGTCACTAGGAGCATAACCATATAGACATTTCAAAGAAACCTCTTAATTCTGTGTGAAGCTCTAAACTTCACTCTACCAATAAACTTCCCCACGTTCACACTAGAGAGATGTGATGGGAATGCTGGGTCTTACATATGGTGGTCTTCATATTTTCGTGGATTTGTCTTTTGAGGCATGGAGTGCCTGACCTTTGCGTATGCAAGATTCGCTAGCATGTAAACTCTGTCACTGTTTCCCAAGAACACAGAAACAGGGCTATTAATAATTTTAATGCTTACTGTTTTGTGTAGCATTTTTTTGCAGAAACTATCTATTAAAAAGTCAAATTTGGTGGTACTTTTCTTGTGTTTTTGGTGGGGAGGTGGACCGCTTCCTGGAAGGAAGGGATGTGTGTAATATATATAAAGTCACCTTGTGCTATTCTCATTCAGTTTAACACTGTGCTCCTTAGTGATCATGGCCTTCATCAATGCAAGCATCAAAGTAAGGGTGGCCATTTCAGGAGAACTGAATGTTAGAAATAATTAAAATAACTACAACTGACATATACTCAGGGGAGCCATAAAATGTAGCCTTCTCTGATGTCCAATATCTAGCTGAACTGAAATACAATCCTTTAGCATCTGAACAAGTAAAAAAAAAAAATCTGGCTCAGGAATTGTCATTGGAGTTGGTTGCTCACCACATTTCTGAATAGTTTACATCTGTTGACCAGCCCTAAGTCCTACTTAACATATGCAGTCTGATGAGAGATCACAGTCTGAATTAATTGATGTAAAATGGATTGAGTTTAGTTAGCACATCTTTACTATACTGTGTTGAAGATGTGGCATTTAAAGAAAACTAGAGCAACATCCAGTAGCACAAACATTATCGTATATGGAGATTTTAAAGGAAATCATAATAAGAAACATGAAGCCTATTGAACTCCATTAAAAAGCCAAACCACAGGGAGGGAGCCAGTCAGAAAGTACAGCCCTTGAATTTATTTTAAAAACCTACCAGTACAGCCATGCTTCTATTGCTGAATCACATCTGCCATCACTGATCTTGCCAGAAGATACAATGTAATAAAACAAACCCAGGTGATTTCAGAACCATCAATTTTTTTTTTCCTTTAAAAGTATGGGAAACAAACTCTTGGGAATGTTGGTAGTATTTGCTGGTGGTGATGAGCTCCTCTTGTCCCAAGCTCAGGCTCCCTGGTAATGGAACCCACTGTACATGCGTTCAAATTTCCTCTGTGGTTCACTCTCTGTCCTTTGGAGGCTGTTGTGACAGGGCTGCTCCTTAGTGACTTCCTGGGATAGGCATGACATCGATTAGACACACACCCCATGTACTTTAACACTAACCATGACATTAAAGTGGTAAAATCCATAGTAAGTAAATCCAACAACATATACATTAGCAAGATGGCAAATAGCTCAATCTTTCCTAAAATTATACATCCTTGTACTCAAGAAAACATTTGCTTCATTCAGGATTTTCCTATAGTGATCCGTCTCACTTTATTTCTTCAATGTTCTAACTTCATGAGTAATTTCTATTTTTTCCTTACTGTTAAAACTATCTAACCTTGAGTTTGATTATTAGTAATTTTGTTTTTCTTTCCAAATAACGAAGAGAAAGTTCCAAGAGTTCTTGTTTGTAGGTGAAAATGATGCTACTGGTTGGGCTTCAGTAGGTCATTTGCTTTGAGTTGTTTTCCAGATACAGGCTTATACTAATCTTTTTATTTTTCTCCTACCTAGCCCTGCCTATCCTCCCATCAACGATTCTTTTTTCCAACAATACTAAGTACTAGGTTGTCATTAGGTTTTAGAACAGACTGAAACAAACAGGCAGACTTTGATATGGGTATTCATGACCTGGGCTCCAACAGCCTAGTTCTCTATTCAAGGATCAAGCCAACCATCTGATGCCATACACATCTAATACTTTCTCAAAATATGACACTTTTATTTGGATCTCCATTAGATCCAAATAAATGATAAAATATCATACTTCAAAAAGCTATCTATATCATCAAAAATTCATCCTTGAAATTTTTAAAGGTAGTTTTTCTCTCTGGAGAAAAAACGGGGCATGTCAAACCAATTATACATACAGCTGTCTAATTGCTTGCACATTTGAGGCCAGTAGGAACCAACTGTCACTGCAAGAGATAGACGTAAATCTGGCCCTTGGTGCCTTGAGGACTGACCTGTTCAGATCTGTGGTTCCATAGGCATTTATATCTAGTCTACAGGTACTGCTGGATTCTTGGTGTTGACATTTTAAGTAGTTTAATATTATTCGAGTGAGACAAAATTGAAAAAGCCTCAGAAAAGGAAATGTTTTGCTGATCTAAAACACAAATCCTGCTTGAACTCCAGTGATGTAATTCAAAGACATAACAGAACCAAAGGTAATGTTCTGATAAAATTTAGACATTTCCAAATCCATATTCAAATATGGGTATTTATGATGCATCTTGGACTCCTTGACATGTAGGAAAGTCCAGGCTCCTCCATGACCTCTGAATCAGCTAGGGATAAATAGCTCAAAAATCTATTTTAAGGGGAAAAAACTGATGATCAAGAGCTCTAAGCATATGAATAACAACTATAACTCATATAACAATACTAACGATATTACTAGGTGTTGTGGTCAGTTCTATGCAAATGATCAGCAGGCAAGGGTGTTTTTCTACATCTAAAAGTCAGATCCCAATGCAATATTGGGACTTCTTCTTGGGACATTTTGCTTTTTCTGAAATTGTGGCATGCCTAGCAGCCTTGCTCAGCCGCACCCTCTCCCCGCATCACACACCCCTAACCCGAAGGACATAATGGGGGTTAGACATCGACATAATGTCTAAACAGAGAGGCTCAGAAGTGACTATAAAAGTTCCAACTTTCCATCACTTATCTTTTTTTTTTTAATACTTTAAGTTTTAGGGTACATGTGCACAACGTGCACCCATCATTTATCTTATCTCTGCTTCCTCTTCATCTTTTGGGTCCTACTGTGTCTTCCTTGGACTTAAAATTTCTGAAGGAAGCAGTTTGCAGATTATCATCTGTAATTAACTTAAATTCAATGATTTGAGTACTCCCCTTTAATTTTCGGTTGCTGGTATGATCAGGGAATTCATTAGTAATCAATGAATTTCATAAGCATGTGTGTGCATATTTGCTATCACACACAGCATTCTAAACAACATATCATGTAACTCGTGCAGTTTCCAAATCTTGATTATTTAAACAAAAGCAGATTTTACCTCTGCAAATCTTTACTAAGATTTCCAACAACTGAAAAAAAAAAAAAAAAAAAAAAGACAAATGGCTACTTGGTTTCAATCTGGCCTTAATAATTTTCCCTCTGTTTATTTTCCATCAAAAAGAAGGTGGTTATACAACCCAACCTAGGTTACAAAATACTTTTAAAAATCTAGAACTTTATTTGCTACAGTGTTTATTAGTTCATATAGTTTTCAATCCATTTCGACTATTCTGACACAAATTGCTATATAACTTAAATTCTGATGCTGGGGAAAGGAAGTGAACACTGTATCAGATTCCCAGGATCTCCTTTGTGCCAGGAATTTCCTCCTAAGAGTCACTGATAAAATGTTGATTGCTTAGAAAACAAAGTTGCAATATTCATCACTTTGTGAGCACCATGACAAATTACAGAGCATTGTTGTTTAAATTAAATGTTAAAGTAGGTTAGTTCAGACATTTATAATGGTGCATGTAATTAGCCCAAACCGATGAAATATCAACAAATTAACTGTTTTTGAAGAAAAAAAAAGTAGTATTCGAAATTGTCCAGTATGAGCACTGGGGCCTTTAAACAAATGATGTCACACAGTCTGGGAGGCTTTGTCGTGTTCAGTAAATCAGCATGGCCTAACCACAGCAGAAAATTTCCTTGAGCTGCAATAAAGACTAAATGCTTTCAGACTCCCATGGTCCTTTGTAGTCATCATTTTAAAGCACTGCCTTAGTGAGCTAAACCTGTAAAGTTTTCTTTTGAGCGGCTGTGAGTTGATTAGATCTATTTCAGCCTAGTAGTGGTAATAGGCTCCTCTCTGCGAAACTGCTTACCCTCTGCTCCCCTGGCAGCTGGAGAGACTGGAATTAATCAGGTCTGCTGGGGACTTCCTCAGCGTCTCCGCAGGCCAGCGACTCTGGAATCATTTACCACAGAATCTGACTGTCAACTCTTTGTCATGTAGGCTTTTGATTATGCTTTCTTTCTCTCTCTCATTTTCCTTCCTTGTTTTTTCAGAAAAAAAAAAAAAAAAACAGGGGCGGGGGGAAGAGATGAGGGATTATCCTAAAGCAGTATTTTACTAGTGACTTACACAGGTATCTCTTATCGCCTTTGATCTGTCCTTTAGAAAATATGGCTATGTGTGAAGGTAGTGAGGACTTACTATTAAAATTAAAATTAACTTTATCTTTCTTATTAAGATATATATCCAGCCAAAAGATAGGCAGGCATTCATAGGTACACTGTCTTTCCATCTGAAAAATATATATTTAGAGATTTCATTTTTGAAGGACCTTTATGATTTGCTTCAGCAGCATCCAACAAAGTGCTCTGCCTGTATCCCCAGCTCAAATTTGCCTGTGTTTCAAAATGTGCAGAATCACTACTTAAAACACAAAGCACATTAGCATTCATGGCAAAACACTTCCAAGTACCCACAGAAATTACAAAGAAGCAGATTCAAGTCCACATAAAAATCTACCGGTCTAATTTCAGTATTTGATTTTCTCAGTGCAAATATCTTGATAATTGAGTTGTATGATTTTATGCTTAAAATTCAAAGAATAAAATTCCCATAATGTCATAACAAAAATAAACCACCCGAATCAAAGTGCAATTTTACATTAAAAATTTTTATCTTGGGGCAACTTTTTCTCCAATTTAGCAACCAAGAATATTTTCACTTCTTTCGGCACTCTAATTGTTTGACAGGGTTCTCCTTCCAAGGGAAACATATACCCAATAGATAGGGTAGAGACATTTAAATATCTTCTCTAGGGTATAACCATAATAATTATATGTAAATGTTGGGACTTAATGTTTCTAAAATTGTGATACATAATATTCTAGGATAAATGTAATCCCCCTAAAAGTATTTTTGCAAACAATATTTTCTTTCACCTAATTGGTATGAAGGCTGTAATGAGTCAAACAGCGAAATACTGTATATTGTAAATGCCAAGATGTAATGAATACATCAGTATCACATAGCCTGTACCAATAAATGTGTTACTGAAACAGACAACAGACTAAATGTGTTTACCTTATGACATGAATGTCCTGCTTTCTGTACGAATTTTCAGAGCTCTGCAACAAGTTTCAACTAAGGGATTGTGAATTATGTAGGGCTTGTGTACTCTGTATAGAATGCAGCTTTCTCATTTGTTCTCTTCTGACACTGTTTATGTCTGGTTGAACCACAAATAGACATAAATATAGCACCAATTTGAGGGCTCACTTTAGGTGTGTTTGGTGGGTGGAGGGTGTGTGCCTAAACCTTCTTTTACAGGAAGACAGAATGAGAAATTGATGGCTGAGCTCTGGAATAAACGGTGTTACAGGCAGACAGCTGATTTACATTGCACTGGCATTTTTGGCTTATATATTTTGTTTAAGAATTATATTGCTGCTGTTGTTTTTTTAAAGAAAGGATTCAAGGTTTACTTAAAATCATTCAGACCTAAATGAATTGGCAGCGCTTTTACTTTATGTCCGGCACTGTCCCCGCGCTCCTCTCCTCTGTCCCTCTCTCTGGTCATGGGCTCCATCTCCGACTGCCATCTCAACGCGGTCTTCTATTTGGGTGGGCAGGATGCCCAGGTACCTCTCAGGGGTCTTCACCTACATTGCTCATTAACCACCCTTCAGAAGGAAAAATCGTCCTGCCACAATGCTCTGCTGCCTCATAGTCCCGGCAAGGCCTGGGGAACGGTGATTTCTCTGCTGCTCTGAGGTGTCCCAGACGTCAGGGCTATAAAGGGATGTTGCTAGGCTAATTTGGCACTGCCCCTTCCAACAATGCAGCATGCACTTGGCAAAATTCAATGAGAGAGAGAGAGAGAGTGCATGCAAGAGAGCGAGTGAGAGAGCGC
The DNA here is from genome assembly GCF_028885625.2 of Pongo pygmaeus. Classification (NCBI taxonomy): domain Eukaryota; kingdom Metazoa; phylum Chordata; class Mammalia; order Primates; family Hominidae; genus Pongo; species Pongo pygmaeus. Next base: position 35,523,682 of record NC_072385.2, on the reverse strand, counting down.
TGCTCACTAATTGAGCTATTTAACAGACTGCACAGCCACCTGGAAGGCAGCCAATCATTACTCAGTGTCTTAATAGTATAGAGACTCTTGAATCATTCCAAGTAAGAAGTTCCACATATTTGTTTGTTTGTTTTATTTTTGTTTGTCTTCTGGGGTGGTGTGGGAAGAGGAAGAGGGTGGGAATAAGAGCATAGAAAGGGGGAAGGGTAAAAAGGGGAGTACACTGTAGAGCACATGTAAATCCAGATATTGAAGTATGAAAAGCCAGTGTGCATTCTAAGACTGGCAAGGAAATAATTTACAATGCCACAGGAAAAAAAAAAAAAAAAAAGGGAGGGTTGGGATTTTTTACAGGACTCCATCTTTATATAAAGTTTTTTTTTTTTCCCCTTCTCTTGGAATGGGTCATCTCTACCACACTGGTGAATTCTTTTGGCCATTTGTCAAGGGCCATTTTCTGAGCATAGACTGACTTGTCTCCTGCTCTCCTCGCGGGGAGGGCTGCAGGCTGGAGCTGCGCACACACCCGCCATCACGGTTCCCTTTGGGGACGGCCCTTGGACAAGGAGGATTTGTTGATTGGCAAGGTGGCTGGAGTGAGAAGACTCTGCCAAGCCATACCCCTCTTTTCTTTCTAAACTTGGCTCTAAATTTCCCTTTTCCTGGAAGCTTCTGGGACTGCTCCCTCTCAATTTTCTCCTTTCAATTCTTTGTATGCACATTTTATATCCATGTATTCACATGGTGTGCATTACTACTCATTGATTCTTTTTTGAGTCATCGGTGTTGGCTTCATCTTCCTGACCAGAAAGTAAGCCGACTCCATGTGGGGACCATATCTTCTAATTATTTAATTATTTTTTCCTACAATACTTTCTCTAATAGTGTGCTGTGTGCATTGATTAAGGTTTATTTACCAAACTACTGTGGAGAATGGTGGCTGTGAGATGAAGCTTCCCTTTTCTTAAAATCTTGGCCAAGCCATTAACATTCCCTGTGCCTCATTTTATCAATATTAAGAATAACCACAATGATGCACTTTCAAATGTTCTATGAAAATTAATGGATAATTAATGGCGACAGTGCAAGATAGTGATTAAGAGGGCTGGCTCTGGAGCCAGGCTGCCCAGTTTGAATCCTGGATCTGTACTGACTCACTGCTCAATAATTATAATGCTCTAAATTTACCATTCAGTTTTAGGCTTAACAGTTATTGAATGTTTACTCCCTGCCAGCCGCTGGTGACAAGCACTTTATAAGCATTCTTGTACTTCATCATTAGGACATCCCTATGAAATAGATATGGTTATTATTCCCATTTTGCACATGGGCAAGGACAAGCACTAACCTAGCTCTTGGGATATAGTAGGCGCTCAATGACTTTAGCAAAGCTAAAGCCATTTGATAAATTCAAAGTTTTGCTAAAAGCTAAAATGAGAAGAGAGAACCCCCTTAACTCTCATTTCTCCAATCTCCCTTCACTTGCCCTGGTCTGTACTCTATGAGGCGACGCAAAACTGGCACAATGTAAATTCCGCCATGAGCACAGTTTACAGTGAAGGCAGAAATAAACAAAGTGAAGCCTGCCTCATGTTCTCGCCAACCCTGCTTTTCTCGTTCACTTTACTCCTATTTTAATGTCCCAGCCAAGGGCCCATAAAAGGGTTTTACCACTGAGATTGGCTTCTCCTCAAACTGTCAGAACTATTGCCAAGTGTTACTGTCAAATAGTGGCACATCTTCTCCCTCTCAGAATTCTGAGATTCTCTATGGCTTCAAAAAAAGTACATTTGTATGTGTATGTGTTGTTTGTATTTCTGTGGGTGTGTGCTCTCAGACACTGGTCTAATGTATCAATGATTATATCAGTGACTGAGCTTCTCTGAACACTGAACACACATCATTGATGAATCTAGGATTTCAGGAGCAGTTGCTGTACCTTATAAACGCTAAAAAATATTTTCCATAGCTTAGTATTTTTGATGCATGACACCTCTGTAAATATTGCAATAATTTGTTTTAAATTTAAGTAACGTTTTTATTTTTATTATTAAAATAGAATGCCATCCATTTTATTCCTGAATGACTTGGTTCTGATTCCTAAAATTTCTAAGGTATCCAATATCAGAACTTTTAAGATCTAAAATCATTTTAAAAATGTTCCCACTGTTATTAAAATTTTTTTAAAAAACGTACTCTATGAGATTGAAAGGCAATTAGGATAATCCCACAGCAATTGGGCATTAGATACAAAGTATATGCACAATAATAAATGTTGATTATTTTTGATATTTACACAAGAACAGTTTCTGGAATAATTATATCCTCTACTTACTGACCACTTATTGGTTCATTAAATCCTAATAATAGCTGAAGGAAGAGATACAGTTTCCATTTTACAAATGAAGACAATAAAACTGAGATAAACAATTCCAACTCTTCAGGCCACATATTTGATAGGTGTCAGAGCTAATTTCATATGTAGGATTTCTGACTTCCGTCTGGGCCTTTTAATGGCCGTGCTATTTGCCATCCAAGTCTCACAGTGAAAGCATTAGAAACTCATATTTTGTGTATAAACTAGCATGGGGTCAGATTATGCACCCCAGCTAAAATGCAGGATACCTAATTAAGTTTGAATTTCAGATAAACAACAAACAACATTTTGGTAGTATGTCTAGTAGCATGTTGCATAGGACATATTTACACCAAAATTAGTCATTGTTAATCTGAAATTCAGATTTAACTGGGTGTCTAGTATTTTCATTTGCTAAATCTGGCAACCCTAGTCTGAATATACTCAGAAAAAAGGGAGGCAAAGTAGATGATCTCTGTCTCAGCCTCCCTGAAACTTCCTCTTGTGTTTAAAAGGAGGTCTGAGGGATGACTGCCTCCTTTGCTGGTTATGCTTCTTTCCTGCTCTGACTTACTGTGATAAAGCCTCTGAGATCCCCTGGTGTCAGAGGCAGCATCTCTGCAGCTGGGAACCATAAAGGGCTGTCTCCTGCCGCTGAGGCCCATGGAAGGCCCCACCGTGCCCCCTGCCCTCTCAGGACGTGTACTTTGGTGGGTGCGGTGCCTGGGCTGGCCATGCAATGATTTTTGCTTCTCCTGTCAAAGTCGCTGCACTGTCAATGCCCGCAGAGATGCAGTGAGGGGACCACTTAGAGTTCTTACCTTGCAGTCTCATACCCCAGGTTTCAGCCAGGAGTCACTGAGGAGTGAGCAGTAGAAAAATTTGAGTATTAAGCAGCACGCTCTGCTCAGATGACCTGTCCTTTCTGCCACAACCCAGAGGACACTTGTCCCATCCCCATAGCCTGCTCCAGCTTTTGTGTGAAGAGGGCTCACTCACTAGCCCCACAGATGTGTCTGGACATGTCAAGCATTCAATGGGCTGGGGTTTATGCTCAGGGGTTAATAATGCTAATAATAATGACTCTAATAATGATAGAATTAGAATACTCTTAATTTTCACTATGATTGAATTTTCGCTATGATTGAAGCTTGTTGTTCATATTGAAACAGGTTGTTGCAACCTGTTACAGAGCTTTAATCATAGTGAAAATTAAGAGTATTCTAATTCTATCATTATTACGATCATCATTATTAGCATTATTAACCCCTGAGCATAAACCCTGGCCTGTTACAACCCCGGGGTGGAAATCTCCTATGAGACTGCCCTCAATTTATTATTTTTTTTTGAGGGCCAGGGGCTCTTCTCTATCTTACTGAGCAAAGACGTTTTATGGATGAAGGGCTATTCACTGTTTTTTTTGTTTGTTTTTTGGTGAGAATAAATAAGCATCAGATATGATTCTCCAAGGTACAGGCCAAAAAGGACACACGAAGGAGGCTGTGGAAAATCAGGCAGGCAGAGGTCTACAGCTAGCGCTTGCAGTTATCATCTGTGTGACTTTAGATGAGTTAAATTACTGAGCGCTCTAAGCGTGCCCCAAGGGGTAAGCATCTCCAGTGATTCCTGAGCATCTGGGAAAATGGACATTCATGACTTGATACAGACTTTCAGGAATTCCATCAAAGCTGACTTAATCCCTGAAAGAGTCATACCCTCACTTATTTTGCAATCCTTATGAGAAATCCTGGGATACGTGAAACACAAAGCCTACCCCAGGTTTCCTCAAAACCTGCCAGTGATCTAAGTACTCTGGCAGCAAGGTCTAGCCCCACGCTGGTCTTGTTCAGGACCACATTCTGGGATGAGTGTCATTGGGTGGGTGGGAAAGAACACAGCTGTGGGCTTGATCTGGATTCCATTCAAGCTAGAGAGTTCTTGTCAGCTCAGTGACATCAGGCAAGTGCTGAACCTCAGTTTCCTCATCTGTAAGTGCTAGATGATGCTTGCTTCCTAAACACCGTTGTAACAACCTGTTACAGAGCTTCAATCATAGTGAAAATTAAGAGTCTCCTAATTCTATCATTGTTACAGTCATTATTACTAACATTAGCATTAGAATTCCACCAGCATAGGTATAGAGGCTACTTGTATACATGTTAGCAGGTCTTTTGCAGAGCCTCTTCTTCAGAGCTGTTTTGGCTATACGTGGCTGCTAATGTCATATGACTATTGAGCACTTGAAATGTGCTGTATGTGTAAAATGCACTCTGAATTTTGAAGACAGTGCAAAAATTAGAATTTAAAGTACCACATTAATACATGTTATGTTATCATATGTTAAAATGACAATAACTTGAAAGTATTGGGTTAAATAAAATATATTGTTAAAGTTAACTCCACCTGTTTCTTTTTATTTATTTTGAATGTGGTTACCAGAAAATTGAAAATTACGTATGTGGCTCTCATTTGCAGCTTACCTGGTATTTCTGTTGGAAGTGCCGCTCTAGGGAACTCAGGTCATAGGTCTAGAAAGAAATATAATTCCATTGTGCCCTTTCCTTTTTACTCAATGTTTTCCTCTTTGTGTTCTAGAGAGACTTTGTTCTGTACGATATATTCTTTTAAATATTGTTTTTGCCCTTCTGAATATAAGAAGGCAGAACTAGCAAGGATAATCTATGTAGGTGGGGCCAAATAAATGATGAGAACAAAATTCACTTTATTAAGAGATGCTCAATATTCCTCTAAAACGTTTTTAAAGCTTTTAACCTGGCTAAAAATTCAGATCAGGATGTGCTTTTGATTCCGACATGGCAAGAAACCTTCAATGTAAAAGGCAAATTGCAAAGGGTACCAAATGGGATGACAGCACCTGGACATTTGCTAAAATATTTGAGGAGTTTTTGTATTGGCTCAGCTACTGAATTTTCACAGAAAAAAATCTAATATAGCATATGTATGATTGTGTGATTCCCAATTAAAATATTCAAGGTCTGTATTTGTGAGCCAAGATCCAATACCTTTTCCAAGTTTTACAGAAAAGTGGAGAAAACCTGGAAATGCTTGATACATATTACACAGTATAAATAGGTGCTACAATTTCCCTTTATCACTAGGAATGTGAAATCTAGAGAAGCAGTTTTTTTTTAAATAAACAGGAACACTACAATTATTTTTCTGCTTCACCTCTTTGCTCTATGCAATGCTGTTGAACTTGCCCTTTTAAAGATTAATCAAAGTCTGCATTTACAATTGGTTTAAGACTGTCACTATAATTTTGAGCTCATGTAATGTGAGAGGAATTAATTTGATTAAAACAAAATTAAACCACGTGTAATTCACAATAGCAGAACACATTTGCAGACTTCCTCATGACGTGGCTGGTGTTGGAATACTTGCCAGGGGAATGGTTTAGAATTAGATAGAAGGGGGCCAGGCGTGGTGGCTCACGCCTGTAATCCCACCACTTTGGGAGGCCGAGGTGGGTGGTTCATGAAGTCAGGAGTTCAAGAACAGCATGGCCAACATAGTGAAACCCCGTTCTCTATTAAAAATACAAAAAATTTGCCTGGTGTGGTGGCAGGCGCCTGTAATCCAAACTACTCGGGAGGCTGAGGCAGGAGAATCGCTTGAACCCTGGAGGTGGAGATTGCAGTGAGCCAAGACTGTGCCACTGCATTCCAGCCTGGGCAACAAGCGCAAGACTCCGTCTTAGGGAAAAAAAAGACTTAGATAGAAAGTTCTATTAGTAGAGATGTCAATGCTAAGTGGCTGTGACCAAGCATTTTGCTGCAACATTTGATACTGTCATAATTATCATGTTTTATTAAAAATCTTAGAAAGAGGTAATGTAATTGAGAGAAACACTGCTCTTTCATTACCCACTCTTCAACCCCATGGAATGGGTCCAGTTTTGCCTTTCCTCTTCTTTTCTCTTCTTCTCTTCTTCTTCTTTTTCTTTTCTTTTCTTTTTTTTTTTTTGATCTTGGCTCACTGCAACCTCCACCTCCTGGGTTCAAGTGATTCTCCTGCCTCAGCCTCCCGAGTAGCTGGGACTACAGGTGCCTGCCACCGCACCTGGCTAATTTTTTGTATTTTTTGTAAAGACTGGTTTCACCTTGTTAGCCAGGATGGTCTGGATCTCCTGACCTCGTGACCCACCCACCTCGGCCTCCCAAAGTGCTGGGATTACAGGTGTGAGCCACCATGCCCAGCCCCTCTTCTCTTCTTTCATTTCTCTGGGTAGGCCTAGTCTTTTGAGTTTGAGACAAGGTTGGGGGTAGGGATAAGAGTATCAGAGATATTCTTTCACACATGTTTGTCCATTGGTGCTGGGGAGATGGTCCTGGTCTCACTCTTGGCTTGGTCTTGTTTTACCTGATGCTGGTGGTCTCTTCTGATGCACTGGCCTCTGCATAGAAGGTATAGGGGTTTGTTTAGGGTGGCCCTCTGCTGAGGACTCCTTCAAAGGGAAGAAGTCCCTTGGGCCCTTCTAGTGCTCCATGCTTTCATTCAACACTCTCTTGGGGAAGGGTCTCCCCTCCTTTTATCCCTATATTCCTTCTATGGAGTCATGTCCAATACTAAATTCCTTTTTTTTAATCCCCCGTCTCTGAGGACTGAGGAAACTAGGGAAAGTTATATCCATGCCTACTCTGCTACCAAACGCTATTTCCACAGTCCTTCCCACCTCAGAAACTACTAGACCAGGTGTAGACACTAGTCTTGACAGTCTCTACACCCTTTACAACCAGAATATACTGTCAGGTTTCCCTGAGGGCACTCTCATTCACTGCTCTCTAGTGGTGGGCCTATATGACTTGCATTTTCTTTGTTTTTTTTTTAAGATGGAGTCTCGCTCTGTCACCCAGGCTGGAGTGCAGTGGTGCAATCTCGGCTCACTGCAACTTCCACCTCCCGGGTTCACGCCATTCTCCCTCCTCAGCCTCCCAAGTAGCTGGGACTACAGGCGCCTGCCACCACGCCAGGCTAATTTTTTGTATTTTTAGTAGAGATGGGATTTCACAGTGTTAGCCAGGGTGGTCTCGATCTCCTGACCTCGTGATCCACTCGCCTCGGCCTCCCAAAGTGCTGGGATTACAGGCTGAGCCACCACGCCCGGCTGACTTGCATTTTCAATGCAATTTGCATTGCAATTTTCAATGCATTTGCAACTTTCAGCTGGGAAGTAGGGCACTGGTGTCCCCTCCTCCCAGGCACTCCTCATCAAACCACAGGGTCTCATAAAGCCCCATTTATTTGATTATGGAGAAGAGAGGGAGACCCCTTTTCATTCCTGACACTGCAGATCTATGAGGCCCCAGCAGCCCTTCCATCCTTCTTTACTCTGTAATCCTTTTATATTAACTGGGAAGGAGGGGATGGTCACTGGAGTAGTAGCAGGGGTGGTTCTGCCACTGCTTAACAAACAGAGGACAGTGTCTGGCCGTATATATTATATTTTTTATCATTTGTCAGTTCAGAGTCTTGGAGTATATTCCAGCTCAAAATAAAAAATGTCAGCTCCTTATTTTGTGGAGGTACTTTAGGAAATCGTCAGTACCATTTATCAGATATTTTTATTTTCCTGTTAGGCACTTGGTAGAATTGCATTTCCTTACCTTCTTGGAGTTAGGTAAGGCCATGCTTTAGCCAGTAATTATTTTATATCGGGAGGGAAGCTTTAAGAGCTTGAGTGTTGTTTACTTGATTCCCATGTTCATATCTAGAGACCGTGGAAGAATATATCCAAATGGAGCCTCCGTTAGGCCAGGTCTTCATGTGTTTAGGATGAGCCAATCCTCCCTGTGGTCTTTGTGTTGAATATGTGGTGTGAGTGGGAAATATATTTTGTGTGTGTGAAAAGCCACACAGATTTTTGAGTGATCTGTCACTGTAGCAAAATCTAGCTTAGCCTGACGAATACAATGGTGCTGCATTAAACATGAGCAGCCAGGTCAGAAGCTGATCAGGACTAGAAAATGCAGATCTGCCCTGCCCAGTGCCGCCTGCCCCATGCCTGTCCCCTCTCCGAGGCCTGGCCCCCTTTGTCCGTGTCCATCACACTTTGTGGAAGTGTTGCCAGTATGTCTGACAAACTGTCCTATAAAGTTGCTGACATCGACCTGGCCGCCTGGGGACACAAGGCCCTGGATATTGTGGAGAGTGAGATGCTGGGTCTGATGCATGTGTGGGAGCTGTACTTCGCCTCCAAGCCACTGAAGGGCACCCATATCTCTGGCTGGCCGTATGTGACCGTGGTGAGAGCCATCCTCACTGAGACCCGTTGTCTCCTTGGATGCTGAGGTACAGTGGTCCAGCCGCAACATCTTCTCCACCCAGGACCAGGTGGCGGCTGCCATTGCCAAGGCTGTCATTCCAGTGCATGCCTGGAAGGGTGAAACAAGCAAGGGATACCTGTTATGCATCCAACAATCACTACTTCAAAGACATGCCCCTAAGCATTATTCTGGATGATGGTAGCGGCCTCACCAACCACATCCACACCAAGTACCCATAGCTCTTGCCGGGCATCCAAGGCATCTCTGAGGAGACCACCACCGGGGTCCACAACCTACGTAAGATTACGGCCAAGGGGATCCTGAAAGTGCCTGCCGTCAACAACTCCATCACCAAGAGCAACTTTCACAGCCTCTAAGGCTGCCGGGAGTCCCTCATAGATGGCATCAAGAGGGCTATGGATGTGATGATTGTCGGCAAGGTAGCCATGGTGGCAGGCTATGGTGACATGGGCAAGGGCTGTGCCCAGGCCCTGTGGAATTTTGGGGACCCCTTCATCATCACCAAGATCGGCCCCATCAACCTGCTACAGACTGCCATGGAGGGCTATGAGGTGACCGCCGTAGATGAGGCCTGTCAGGAGGGCAACATCTTTGTCACTGCCACAGGATGTGTTGACATCATCCTTGGCCAGCACTTTGAGCAGATGAAGGATGATGCGATCATGTGTAACCCTGGTCACTTTGACGTGGAGATCAATGCCAAGTGGCTCAACGTGAATGCTGGGGAGAAGGTGACCATCAAGCCCCAGGTGGCCAGGACTGGCTGAAGAGCAGCACGGCACCATCCTGCTGGTTGAGGGTCTGCTGGTCAGCCTGGGCTGTTCCATGTGCCACCTCGGCGTTGTGATGAGTGACTCCTTTACCAACCAGGTGATGGTGCAGATTGAGCTGTGGACCCACCCAGACAAGTACCCTGGTGGGATTTACTTGCTGCCCAAGAAGCTGAATGAGGCAGTGGCTGAATCCCACCTGGGCAAGCTGAATGTGAAACTCACAAGTTGACCAAGAAGCAGGCCCAGTACCTGGGTATGTCCTGTGGCAGCCCCTTCAAGCCAGATCACAACCGCTACTGAGTGCCATGCCTGCCCTTCATCTTCCACCTGCTGTCCTTGCCCAGGCCCCGCCCCTCCTCTGTAAGAGCAAATGGCACCAACTTTGCGATTGGTTTGTCAGTGTCTGCCATAGACTCCCTGGTGCTAGTCCCTCAGTTTTGGGCCTCTGCTGCACCCCTCATACTGTTCCAAGTGAGGGGGAATCGATTCCAAGCAGGCGGAATCGAAAGGCCCTTCCTCAAGCCGTGGTCAGGATGCAGGTACAAGGGAGACAGCCACAGGGAACCGTGAGCTCAGTGGTCTTGGAACTGCTCACTAAGTCTGTCCTTCCTAAGCCTGGAAATTGGTAGTGGAGTCACAAAGCCCATGTACCTTACCACCTAGGCCTTCACCTGGCCTGTGGATTTATACCCGTGTTCTTGGTTCAGTGGTTCCTCAGCCCATGACAGATGGAAGGTGCTATATTCAAAGGCAAGGAAGAACTGTTTGAATTTTCCTGAGAGCCTGGCTTGGTGCTGGGCCTTCTCTTAAACCTCATAACAATGAGGTTGGTACTTTTAGTCTCTATTTTACAGGGGTTAGAATAGACCACTAAGGGACAACTGAGAAAGGACAGAGAAGGGACAGCCAGAGGTTGAAAGGGGCCAGAAAAACACAAAGCCAGCATATATCTGCCATCATTTTGTAACAAGAGGGTTCCTATCACAACCCTGGGTCCAAAATAGAGTAATCTGATTTATAATATTTATATAATGTTTATAACCTCAAAGAAAGCAGGAAGGTGAGTAAATAAAAATCTTGATGCCTAAAACAATTTTGAGGCTTTATTTTATAAATAATTCACTGCCAACAATGTATGGTATGAATAAGGGGGTATAGTCACGTACCAATGAAGCATTGAGAAGACAAGGGGTTGTCTGCAGTGTGAGGTTCTGCGGGTAACCCCTTAGGCTTGAAAGAATGAGTAAAGAGGGAACTCTTGTCTTTTCAGACATGTCTCTTGTAAATAACCTGTTTTTAACCCAATCTTAGACTGTCATTTAATAGATGAATTTAACTCATTTATAATTAAAAAAAAAAGAGAAAAAGATGCAGATCTTCTCTATGTGAGATGCTGAGAGGTACCCAGACTATGCCTAGCATCCTTCTTAGAAGAGCAAGAACATGTGCAAAGGAAATTGACAGCAATGGAGTCAAAGTCACACAGAGGGTAAGTTACAGTCTTTACAAGACATCCGTTTTGATGCTTTGCATATCCAGGTTTACATTTTCTGCCCTTGCCATATTTTCTTTCCTTCAAAGTTATTTATGTGATGAATATAAACTTATAATAATTTAATTATTAGCGACTATTAGTAATTTTTTTCAGTTGATCTATGTTGCCTTTAGGGAGCTGTATTTATGATTATGGTTTCTTTACTGAATTCTGGTAGCAAGTAATAAACACGTCCATGTATGTAAACAGAGCAAGTTGGATTCTGAGAGTATTAATATGTGTTGATCTAATTGGCCTCAAGGCAGTCAGAGACATAGCTTGGCAAGCAAGCCAGTGGAGGTAACATCTCCTACCGTGGAGTCAGAGCAAATACCACTCTTTGCATAGCACCATACTGAATGCATTTGTACTAAGTACATATCTAAGTGATTATGCATGGAAATATCCTAAATCATTATCTTTCCCCTGTAAAAAGTGATTTAAACAGTGACATGGATATATTTTTTAAAGCACACTTGAGAGAAGGAAATTGTGACCTGCTCAGCTGTGTTTCTGCATTCTCAGGTTGGGCTACCAGGGATCTGCTGGGCTCCGGGTCTGGCTGCTTGAATATTCAAGGTCTGAGATTATTGCTTAACTTTTCCTGCTTTTTTAGCCAAATGTGTGATAGAAATCATCCAGCCCTTCATTTTGCCATGTTCCTGAGGCATAACATGGAGTAAAACATTCAAGAATTGTATATGGGTGTCACTCTCTAAATATAAAATCATAGACCACATGACTAATTATTATTCTGAATATTGGCAGTTTAAATGGGAGGTTATTAATGATTCTGAATATTCGCACATTAAATGGAAGGTTGTTTTGAGCAAAAAACCACCCTACTGAAAAATAATTCATGGTCCAACAGACATTGGCCATGTGGAACTAAATCTGGAAGAATCTCCGGTCTCAAAACTGCTACTAAAAGTTTCAAAATTGAATGGGCAAGTAAGTATGGTCATTAAAATTTAAGTGGATGAAAACTGGATAATTGCATGCTGCTTTTTATCTTGACACATATTGTATTAAAAGTTACTATGCAAAAGAACCATTTTCTTGGGAAATAAATAGATGAGAAGACTAAACAAGTGACTATTTCTAAATCATATAAGTGGGAGGAGAGCAGTTGAAAAGCATTATTTTACTGTTCCTACAATGCCCAGCTCGGGGCTGGACACATAACAGCCACTCAGTAAATATTTGTTGAGTCTATTAATGTTTGAATGCAAACAAAATTCCTATCTTTCCATTAAAATGGAGTAAGTACAATAGAGGAAATTATTTTAAAATGTAGTCCAGTATCCACAACAAATCATCTCAATTTAGGTCTTAATTAGTGTAAGAGTACATTATTGTTATTCGTTTTCAAAGTTTGTTTAATGATCATGACAGGATTATTTGTGGTATATCCCCTAGGTTGAGTTTATGTAAAAAAAAAATCTTTCTCCACTGCCTTGATATATTTGGCACCCTTTCTGTGAAGTGCTCAAAATATCATTTTGGGGGTACATTTTAGAGACGCGAAGGGAAATGTCTGAGCTATAAAATGCAAATCGGGATCTCCTTTTTAGTTTCAAGCTAAAGAAAGAAATTCATCATTGAATATACATGCATCTCACATGTTCCAGGGCCTGGTAGTGTTGGAGATTGTTTATGTAGCGTATGTAGTTTTACATTCAATAAATGCTTTCTGATTGACAGATGGGCTAGTGAAATGCTTCAAGGTAGTATGGCCATTCATTCGGAATTGTCTATTTGATCTGCAGAAGGCAAGACACACAGAAACCTCCCACTGCTGGGTAGGGTTTAGGACAGGGCGAGGAAGTACGTTTATGGTCTGCAAGCAAAGATTCCTGATTGAGAATTCCCTTTATAGTGAAAGCTGGGTAATAACAGCTTTTAAAAGCTTCAATTTCCAATGTCAAGAGGTTTTTTTTTTAAAGGAGAATCTCTACTGTAACCAAAGAATTCAGCCTAAAATTCTAGAAGACCCGGTGGCCACTTATTGTGGTGTTTGTTCTCCCTGGAGCAACCTTTCTTTCCTTCCCTCCACCCCACAGCCCCCAACAAAACACACAGAGGTCACGAGCCACAATTAGCTTTGGCCAAGCTTCAGTTTAGGTTTCCTAACAAGTAACCACTAGCCCTATTTTCCCCTAAATGACATCCTATTGATTCTCTAGGATTCATGCATTTTAGGGTATTTTGATATTTTTGCAGGGAATAAAGTTCAGTTCCCAGGTGAATGTCACTCTTCTCTCCTCTTGTGTTTCCATCAAGAAATCTAAAACTTGTCATTATGTAATTTTTTCCTTCTTTTAGAGACAGGGTCTCATTCTGTTGCTCAGGTTGGAATGCAGTGGTGCAATCAGAGTTCGCTGCAGCCTCTAACTCCTGGATTTAAGTGATCCTCCCACCTCAATCTTGGAGTAGCTGGGACTACAGGCATGTACCACCATGCCCAGCTAATTTTATTATTTTTTTGTAGAGACAGAATCTCAATATGTTGCCCAGGCTGATCTCGAACTTCTGACCTCAAGCGATTCTCCTGCCTCAGCCTCCCAAAGTGCTGGGATTACAGGTGTGAGCCACCATGCCTGGCTGCATTGTAGAGTTCTAATTACAAAGAGAAGTGAAGCTAACAGACAAATTGCCTGATACATTCAAAGTCACCGACAGCCTTCTGGAGTTGGGATTAGAAGTCTGTTTTTGGCTTTCTAATTTCCTTCTCAGCTTCTTGTCCATAACCAGCATGATAAGAGGGGATCTCTGGTGGTCATAGCTTCCATCACACAGTGGTTTGATTAATAGGCCAACACTCATAAAGTGCACATGGTGGTGCCAGGATAGAGGAAATGCCAACAAGTGCTGGTTTCTGTTATTGTTAATAATTGACTTGTCATACACCAGAGCATATTTTTCTTGCTTTGACCCAAAATACTAAGGCCATCTACCTGATAGTCCTTTTGCTTCCTGCTTAGAAAAGAGCACATTAAATGTATTTTCAAACATTTACTTCATCACATCCTTGTTACCCATAGCACTTCACAAAGCAACCTTCTTTCATCCAAACTCTGCTTCCCCTTCCAGGCATCACCCAAGATCATTGTTAGTCACTCATAATGACCCTGGGATCTCAGAGACAGTAGGATTACCAGGGAAAAATTTTATCCAATTGATGATTTCATATGTAGCTACTATTCATCAACCCCTTACTATGTACTAGTTCCCAAAGCTAAATTTCAGAAATTTATAGGTGAGTATCAGACCTCATTTTCTCATTTCTGGGGAATGGGACAGCTAGGACTGAGGCGACAGGTGACCTTAGCACACTACTCTGTCCCATAGGTAAATTTACATATGCTCTCTTCACTTTACCCTTATTTCCCTAGAGTTTTAATTTTATTTTAATTTTAAATTGGCAAGTAAAAACTGTACACACACTACTCTCTCCCATAGGTAAATTTATATATGCTGTCTTCGTTTTTCCCTTATTTCCCTAGAGTTTTAATTTTATTTTAATTTTAAATTGACAAGTAAAAACTGTACACATTTATGGTACAGTTTGATATCATATATTTTGAAATCTGAATGCATTTGAAATGGCTAAATCAGGCTAATTTACATATACATTACATCACACAGTTATGTTTTTTTTTCTGGTAAGAACACTTAAAATCTACTCTCTTGGCAATTTTCTAGAATACAATATGTACATTGTTATTAACTGTAGTCAACATATTATACAATGGATCTCTTGAACTTATTCCTGCTATCTCACTGAAATTTTGTATCCCTTGGCCAGCATTTCCCACTCTCACTGCCCCCATTCCCAGCCTCTGGTAACCATCATTCTACTCTCTGCTTCTGTGAGTTCAGCTTTTTTAGATTCCACATAGAAGTGAGATCATACGGCATTTGCCTTTCTGTGCCTGGCTTATTTCACTTAGTGCAATGTCCTCCAGGTTCATTTATGTTGTCACAAATGACAGGATTTCCTTCTCTCTCTTTTTTTTTTTTTTCCGAGACAGAGTCTCACTCTGTCGCCCAGGCTGGAGTGCACTGGCGCGATCTCGGCTCACTGCAAGCTCTGCCTCGTGGGTTCACACCATTCTCCTGCCTCAGCCTCCCGAGTAGCTGGGACTACAGGCGCCCGCCACCACACCCAGCTAATTTTTTGTATTTTTAGCAGAGACGGGGTTTCACCATGTTCGCCAGGATTGTCTTGATCTCCTGAACTCATGATCCGCCCCCCTCGGCCTCCCAAAGTGCTGGGATTACAGGCGTGAGCCACCGCACCCGGCCTCCTTCTCTTTTTAAGGCTGAATAGTATTCCGTTGTGTATACATAACATTTTCTTTATCTAGTCATTTGTTGATGGACACTTAGGTTGATTCCATATCTTGGCTATTGTGAACAGCGCTACGATAAACATGACAGTGCAGATATCTCTTAGACATACTGATTTCATTTCCTTTGGATATATGTTCAGTAGTGGAAATGCTGGATCATATGGTAATTCTATTTTTAATTTTTTGAGGAACTTCCATGTTGTTTTCCATGATGGCTGTGCTAATTTACATTTCCGCCAACACAGTGCAAGGATTCCCTTTTCTCTTCATTTTCTCCATCACTTCTTATCACCTCCTTATCTTTTGATACCAGCCATTCTAACAGTTGTGAGGTGGTATTTCATTGTGGTTTTGATTTGCACTTCTCTAGTGATTTGGGACATTTTTTTTCCCATATACTTATTAGCCATTTAAATGTCTTCTTCTGAGAAATGTGTATTCAGATCCTTTGCCTATTTTTCAATTGGGTTATTTGTTTTCTTACTATTGAGTTGCTTAAGTTCCTTACATATTTTGGATTTTAACCCCTTCTCAGATCAGCGATTTACAAATATTTTCTCTCATTCTGTATGCTGCCTCTTCATTCTGTTGATTGTTTTCTTTGCTGTGCAAAAACATTTTAGGGAACACAGACATGAAACTGGGAGTTGATGGCACAGAGAATTTGCTTTAAAGCCAGGAGAGTAGGTAAGCTATCTGAGGGAGGATGTAGATCAAGAAAGCAATGAGGAACAGGATGGATTCCTTAGGAATTTAGAGGCTGGGTAGAGGAGGAGGCACCAGAAAATGATACCTAAACCAAACCAAAACCAGCCAGAGAACAGGAGGAAATCCAAGAGAGACTGATATAAAGAAGCCAAGAGAATAGAAAACTTCCCGAATGGAGCAATCCCATGGGTTTTCACAGATGAGATGAATACCAACTAGAGTCCGTCAGCTTTAGGGACATGAAAGCCATCAGTGACTCCATGCTTCTGGTATTTTAAGTATTCATCAGACGGAGATAGCTGCAAACTTTTACCCTGAGACTTTTATTTTCTAGTCTTAGAATTTTAGAGGATTTCAAATTCTAAAATGGTAACTGCTTAACATACACTGATATTCTGTTTTCACTTTACCATGCATCCCACTTATAAGCTGAAATATACTTATGCACTTAAATAAGATTTTCGTCTGACTAAATTGCCAATCTCCTGAGAAAAATCTGATAAACTAAATTTTAATTAATCTCTGTTATACCCTTCTCATCTTTCCTCAAATGAATTAATTTTTTCCCATAGCTACTTAATACCTAGTTCACTTAGACACCAAGTTTCACTTTAGAGCCGTGCTTGTTTCTTGCATTTTCTGTATATTGATATTTTTTTCCAAGCAGATCATATTTTTAAACATAGGTGCTTCTTTTCTAAGACCTAGGTGATTCTAGATTCTAAGATTTTGATTCTCTATTTTTCACCTTTTATTAATCCATTTGGAAACTATTAAGCACTTTCTTTGTGCTGGGTTCTGGAGTACAAAGATGAACAAGACACAATTCTTGCCATCGCAGCTATCAACCAAGTAAGGGAGACAGATGCCTAAGTGGACAAGTGTAATTCAGTACATAGGAAAGGGACACTGGATCTCCGGGAAGTTCTCAGTCACATTGGAGCAGCGATGCCTGTTGTAAGACAGTTGTTTTTTGTAATGCTGTCTTGACCCTGTTTTGAGGCCCTGACTAGAGGCTGATCAGCTCCTTCCTGGCATCTTATTAAGTCCATGCCTTGACCACCTTTCTTGTTGGGCTCTCACCCTCTGGGGCTCCTGTGCACCCACATTTATCTCCCTGGGGCTAGGTGCCAGTCAACTAGAGACAGATTCAATGCCTAGGAACCCGATAAAGTATTCAAATTAGTGAACCCACAAGCAGCCTGGAAACCCAGCTAAGCCCACCTCGCTTGCCATACATAAGCTATCTCTGACAGCCCCAGCTTGCTCTTACTCTGCCCTGTTTCAAGCCCCTGTGTGGCCCTGCCAACAGCCTGCTCTGGTTTGGAACTGTAGGTAACAAGTTCTGTCTCTCACCTCTGAGAGTCTCTGTGTTGTATCTTGGCATTGAAAGAAGCTTTAAATCTTATACAACACCAGGCTGAGTCTTACATCTGTTTAGGTATTGGACAGGTGAGGAGTTGAAGTCAGAGAAGAAATCAGCCCAGGCAAGGAAGAGAATAAACTTGTGATGAGTTTGCAGATGCACATATGGGCACCATCCGGACACTGGAAGTCATGGAGAACATTTAAGCAAGAAGGAGTTACAGGCCTGCGGGCAATGACATCTCAGAGGCAGGAAGAGAAGTGCAATCCAGGGAGATGACAGCAAAAATACACCCCGAGAAATGTGAGGCAGCAGTGTGTAGTAGGATCTGATGGATTCCATGAGTCTCTAAGGTGGGGAGTGACCTGAAGTGTCAAATGTGGGGAAATTGTCCAGAAAAGTCAGCATGAGAAAGCAGGTATTGAACTGGGCAGTGAGGAGGTGGCTGGTGGTCCTAGGAAGAGCAGTTTCAGTATTGTGGCTGCTGCACGTGCTGGTTCATGATGGTTTGAAGTAGGGGTGAAAGGTGAAGAACCAGAGTTAGTGAGAGAAGAACGTTCTGTTGAGAACTTTCAATAAAGAGGAGAGGAGAGAAATGGGGATGTAAGAGTGAGAAAGTGCAAGTGTAATTCTTTCTCTCTCTCTGTTTTTTTTTTTTTTTCACATGGGAAATGTTTGAGCATGTTTAAAGTACTGGAGTTGGAGGACAGGGATGGTTGATAGAACCAGATGCTGCAAGAAGTGGGTGGGTGCAGGCCAGATGTGGTGGCTTATGCCTGTAATTGCAGAGCTTTGGGAGGCTAAGGTTCTAGGATCACTTGAGCCTAGGAGTTCAAGGCAACACAGTGAGACCCTGTCTGTACAAAAATGTTATCTGGGCATGGTAGCATACACTTGTGGTCCCAGCTACTCCAGAGGCTGAGGTGGTAGGGTTGCTTGGACCCAGGAGTTCAAGGCTACAGTGAGCCGTGTTTGTGCCACTCTACTCCAGCCTGGGCAACAGAGTGAGAACTTGTTTCAAAAACAAAACAAAAAAGAGGTGGTGAGGGCAAAGGTGGAAGAAGGGGCTGGAACCAGAATTGCAGAGATCCTCCTGCTCAGAAAGTACCCGGTAATGTATGCGTGGGTATAGGGTCAATCCTCACTGAGAATTAGATTTTTACAAATTTGCCTACTTTCTAAAATTGATCTGTAACTCCTGTTAAAAGAAAAGCTTTAGGCAAATTAAATTTCACAGAGTTTAATTGAGCAAAGGAGTCACAAAATGGGCAGAATAGGTTCAGAGAGGACCCATGCTACTGTGTGGTCGGAGAGGACCTATGAACAGAAATAAGAAAGTGATGTTCAGAAAATGGAAGTGAGATAGAAAAACAGCTGGATTGGTTACAGCTTAGCAGCGTTTGCCTCACTTGAACATGATGTGAACGGCTGACTGCCTATGAGTGGTTGAAGTATGATTGCTGTGATTGGCTGAGACTCAGCCAGTTATTGCAAGATTAGGTGATAGTCTGTTTACACGTCCAGTTAGGTGACGGTTCACTATGCACAGAGAAACCTTTAGGGTAACCTTTAAATATATAAGGAGGCAGCTTTAGGCTAGACTTAATGTAACACTCCCAAATCAGTTCTCTTGGTGCCTTTAAATTCATTTGTAGACATACACAGAATGGCAAAAAATTGGAGTTGCACAATGTGTATGTCCTCAGCTGAGGCTGAACAAGAGGATGGTCTTGTTTCAGCTCCCTGAATAGGTGTGCTTTTCACAATCTATGTAGTAACACGTTTTTCCAATCTGAGGGCTTTCTGATGGAGATTTTACTGTTTAAAATGGCCCTCAATTGTAGTGCTAAGGTGCTTTCCAGTGTTCCTGTGTAAGATGGCTGTGATGCGCCCTGTGGAGAAAATATGTGTATTAAATGAGCCTCATTCAGCATAAGTTATGGTGCTGTTGGCTGTGAGTTTAATGCAAAATGAATCAACAATATAGATTTTTTTAAGTGTATAAAACAAAATTTTGTATTGATTGATGAAAATGTGACTGCTATTACCACAAATAATGAAAATCAGCTATATACACACACATAGGCACACACGTGTATGAGTCTATATAAGCTGTATAGATACCTCATTTAATGACTCAGTTAATTCTCATGCCATTCTTACGTGGTAGGTCATTTCATGATCCCCTCTGTTTCAACGTGGGCTTGGAGATTCTGAGAGGGCAATGATTTTCCCAATGACACAGACCTGTAAGGCAGGGCAGGGATAGGAACTTGGGCAGTGTGACTCTGGTGCTGTGCTGGTAACCACTTCTGCCATGTGCCTGTTGGTGTGTGGATCTGGACTAGGAAAGAGGCATAAGAAAGGCTTTTGTTAGCACTGTTTATCACCTGGAAAGTACAAGCAGAAAAAGCACATGGGTTGCCTGATCCTGGCTTGGAGATTGGTGGTGTGAGAACAAAGTTGAAGCATGTTAGTGTTGAATGTATTGTCCAGAAGGACGGACTCAGAGTGGAGAGGAAGACCATGAGTCAAGGACCAAGAGTTAGTTATTATTTAAACAAGTAATAAAAAACAAACAAAACACAAAGCAAAACAAATTATATAGAGCTCTTGCCAAGTACCACTGTTCTTGGTCCCAAGATTATAATGATTCATAAAGTATGATTCTATCCTCAAGAAATACAGAGTTCCAGGGCACCTACAGATAACAGTCCGACAGTGACATGTGTGCCCTGCAGCCCCAGGAAGATGCCTACCTGGTCCTGTGAGTCAAAGTGGCTTCCCATAGGAAATGCCACCTGAATTCAGTTGGAGAAGGATGAATAAAATGTGTGACTTTGAACCTCTTGAAACTTTAGATGCCTCAACTTTGAAATGAGGATCAAAATAGTTTGACATAGGTTGTTACGAGAATTAAATGCAGTACTTCAGTGAAGCCCTTTAGCATGGTACCTGAAACATATTAAGCCTTTACTAGAAGATGCTATTACAGCAATATTATTTAGTAGATGGAGAGCAGAAAGAAGGATGTCTAAGGAAGGTGAAGAACCGAACGAAGGAAGCAACATTGTTCATGACTGTGGGCTGGGCAGCAAACAGAGCTTTTGGTGGGTACAGGGATGGCCCAGAATATGGCGGGGGTAGCAGTGGGGAGGCAGAAAGTGGCAGGGCCAGATTTCATCCACATCAAGGAAGGATGGATTTTTTAATGAGATGTGATTTTCAGGGCAGAGATTTTGAGTAAATTACAAGCCCAGGTGTTAACAGTGAATTGTTAGGCCAGGTACGGTGGCTCACAGCTGTAATCTCAGCACTTTGGGAGGCCAAAGCAGGAAGATCACTTAAGCTCAGGAGTTCAAGACCAGCCAGAGCAACATGGAAGAACCCCATTTCTAAATAAATAAATAATAAATAAATGACAGTGAATTGTTTCTATAACTGTGCTGGTTTCCTTGACTCACTCCTCCATGAGATACCTAGCTTCCTAGTTTAACCTCCTTCCTATCGCCACATTTATCTAAATATTCAGATTAGTTTTATTCTGGGTCCTCAGGGAAAATGAGCTGGTTTTATCATCTCTGGATACTGCATTCATTCATTCATTCATTCATGCATGCATTCACTCACTCAGTCACTCATTCAGACTTTATTAACTCTCTTGTGTCAGGACTTTCTTCTGTGTGCTGAGGGGTACACAGCAATAAAGATGGAGGCGCTCAGAAATCTTGGCAGAGACACAGAGAGGAAAATAAATAATAACAGCTGTGGGAAGCGGTGGTAAGAGCTTGATAAGAAGAAGCTCTTGAAGGAACGTAGATGAGAGATGGGATAGAGGATAAAATATAAGGAATCCAGTTAAATGGACACATGTTTGTGAGATCTGGAGGTTCATGCTTGACCGTTGGTACTGACCAGACACTTATGTTTTGGCAAATATCTCCTAAGACGATAACATCTTACATTTGTGAGAACTAAGATAGATCACACCCAGTGAATACCATACAAGGCTGAGTTTCCTAACCTCCTAGAATCTGAAGAAAGTTTAGCCTTTTCCCTAGAAGTACAAATTTTTGATATAAAATAATCACTGTTCTTCTAAGCTCCATTCATGGCCAGGTATGGTGGCTCACACCTGTAATGCCAGCACTTTGGGAGAGGGAGGATCGCTTGAACTAGGTGTTTGAGACCAGCCTGGATAACATAGTGAAGTTATGACCCAACAAAAAAACTAAAAAATTATCCAGGCATGGTGGCACATGCTCGTAGTCCCAGCTACTCGGGAGGCTGAGGTGGGAGAACTGCTTAAGCTAGGGAGGTTGAGGCTGCAGTGAGCCATGATCACGCCACTGTACTACAGCCTGGGTGACAGAGTGAGACTCTGTCTCAAAAAAAAGGTAAAAATGAAAATTAAAATACATTAATTGTTGACAATTATAAATTTTTCTTTGAATAATAAAGTTATATAGAATGTTCTACCTCTTCAGCAAAGAAACCATCAAGCCTGCAAGCTCAAGGACCTATGTTCTAGTATCATAGAAGGGGATTTGGGCCAATACAGCTATCAGTTATCCCCACTCACCTCTGGTCACCATCACGACTAGCTCCAAGAATCAGTAGTGTTCTGACTGAAACTGATCTTTCCAATTAATGAGAAGGATACATTGGGTAACCAAATGACTTTCCAAGAAGACAAAAGCAACCTCTGTTTACAAGTAACACAGACTACCTTGTTTTCAACAGAAGGATTCAAAATACGATTGCGAATGTAGTGATTAACTCTGTAAGCTGGGTTGGGGGTGAGACCATTTGTCTCAGGAGGGTTGAAACAGGATATGATTTTGAGAAATATCAACCCCACTTTTTAAATTAACTTATTGACAAAATACTGTCAAGATTCTTTAAGGAAACTACATCTATGGTAAAAGTATTCTATATGTTTTTGAAAATAGCTTTATGCTGCAGATGGTAGGAAAGAATAAATTAACTAAAATATCTTTAATGTTCTTTTCTAGCACTGTGACTAGTAAAATATATTTCAAGCCCCAAATAAAAGAGTCGATGTGAACTTGATCTATCTCAGGTAACCAATAAGCATTTCAAACTCTCATGTCAGGGATTTTTAATGATTGTAGAAGGCATTTCTTAAAATATTTTACACTCACTAACCCCACCTGCTTCAATGAAAGCATTGCCCTAAGCCTTCAGTCATCTTTCTAGAGGCCTACTGCTGCTATCTAGAGTTCACAGCCAACATTGATTACGTTTACTACGTGGTACTGAAAAATCGATTAAATATTAGAAAATTGTGAAAATTATAGACATTTAATATGATGCCAACCTACTAACTGCAGTGAGTTCAGGAACAAAGGAAATATTAGTAGGTGCAAATATGGTGTTACTAGATAAAATTCCACTTATGTTTTCCCCCAGTCTGGCAACTCTGGTGAGTAGCATCTTTCAAATGTGTTCTTCAATCACATTTGAATACATACATTTGAATCTATGACTGTGTCTTGACCTAAGAAAGGAAAGTCCTCTTCAGGAAGAAGCCCTGTCTTTGCAAGTACAAATAATTGACTCAACAGGCATAATGTGATTCACTTTTAAAGTATGTTCTTCAGTATGACGCTTTGGTAGTAATAGTAACGATCTCTCTTATTTTATGCTCCACTAGGGCATATGTGGCCAATTGTATCGCCAGTGTAAGTCTGGATTACTTTCTATTACTTTCTATTGATAATTTTTAATAACTGAAGACATTTGGAACTAGAAGGCAGTCAGTGGTGCTTGCAACAAAGCAGGGGCAATTAAGATGGGTGAGGGTTTTAAACTCTGCATTGGTCTGTGCACATCGGGAGAGGCAGTCAGCCATTAAAAAAATTAAACCATTTGGGTCTTGGGTTAAGGTCTGTGAACTGTTTAATGTCATAATTGCCTGCTGCCTCAATCATCAAACTGAATGAACTTCTAAGTTGAAATGTCATAAACGCTCAGCGTAAAGATTTATATAACCCAGGTATCCGACCTACCACCAAGCCATGCCTGTGGCAGGGAGTGTTTGTTATGTCTTACTCAACCTTTTGGGAAAAAAATAAATAAATCCGGAAATGTGCTTGTTCTGGCAATGATCAAAACACTAAGAACCAATTCTGTTATCTGTATGGTGTGTTCAGATTCTGTGATAAACGTCCATTTCCTATAAAAAATAATTTAGATACAAATTCCTTCAGTAGAAAAGGTTACTGTCATGTTTTCCCACTGTATATTTAGCCAAAATGTTATAGGAATAATTTTAGTTAGAGTAAATTCTTTTTTCTGAAGAAGTACATTATTTTGTGATTATCAGTTACATTTTGATCCTCCCTAAAGAAAAATCCAAATTTCATCATGTGCTTATTATAAATGTGTGCTAAATAAAAACCCAATATTTTGTAGTCAGATATTATTTGGAATTTCTCCTTTTTATATAATATAGGATTATTTTAAAGTCAGTGATTCATATAACCCAAAATAATGCCATATTTTTCGTGTTATACAGAAGTAAAAACAAAATTTCAGAGACACTGTGACAAAAGTTCTCTTAGTTTTGCCAAACCAATATGTACTTATCAAGTCATAAAAATTGTGTTCATTAGACCCTTACAAATCAATAATAAAAATAAAAAGTGAGCAAAAGACCTGAACAAACCCTTGACAAAAGAAGATATATAAGTGGTTAATAAGTATGTCAAAATAAATTCAACATCAAAATAAATTCAACTAGGGAGGTGCAAATTAAAACCACAATGAAATACCATACATGCCTTCGTATGGCTAACATTTAAAAAGACTGAGAATACTCAGTTGATAAGAATGCAGAGCATCTGGAACTCTTATGCACTGATGGTGGGAGCATGTATTAAGAGCCAGTTATATTACATGCTGACACAAATGAGGAAGCACAAGAGGATGTCCCTGCCCAGGAGACGGCCAGTGTGCCAGGGAAGCTGGTCAGGAAAACAGACGATTCCCGCACTGTGTAAAGTGTAGGGTATGCAGCAGATCCTATGGAAGCCCTTGGGCTGGTGTTCTGCCAGATAGGGCTAGGGACAGAAGGCAGGCAGGGGCAGATTTTAGGTGGCATGTCAGCTGAGCCTGAAAAGACTAGGGGTGAGTCAGAGAAAGAAAGAAAGGAGAGAAAATAGATCACCAAACACAAAATGATAGATATTTTTAAAATATGGCAGATTTAGGGAACTTTTGAAAGCCAAAGGGAATAATGGGGATGGGCAGAAATAGCAGGCAGGAGGCTACAGAGAAAGGCAGGAATTACATATTTGAAGTATGAGGTATGCTACCATGCTGAAATATTTGGTCTTTGTCCTGAAAGCTATGAAAATACAATAGAGGTTT
Source organism: Pongo pygmaeus (assembly GCF_028885625.2). NCBI lineage: Eukaryota > Metazoa > Chordata > Mammalia > Primates > Hominidae > Pongo > Pongo pygmaeus. The sequence continues at coordinate 35,498,890 of NC_072385.2, read as the reverse complement.
TAAAACTGGGAAATGTGATCAGATTTGGCTTTTGGAAAGACTGCTCTTTGAGCAGCATTGAAAATTGATGGGATGTAGGTATGATGGAAGACAAGGCAGTCAATTGACTACTTAAAAATCACTTATAATTCACTATAACCAATATGCAGTTACCTCTTTCAGTGATCCAGGTCTTGATATCCGGAGGTTGCCACCAAACACATGTGTGTTTTCTCTTTAGATGTTTGGTTTTCTTCCTGAAAGCTGTGCATTGTATGATAAAAATGCTGAACATCCCTCAGCAATGCTACTGAAGAAAGCAAACTTACACAGATGATGACAGCATTATTTTGCCAAAAGATCATAATATTCAAAATAACATTTCATCAGAGAGAAACTACCTTCCATCAAAGACCATCAGAATCCAAGGAACTATGCAGCCTGTACACCCCCACCTTTTCTCAGCAGTTTCTGTCTGGCATGCCTCAATGGGCCCTGGACAAAGAGACCCTCAAATCAGCGAGGCTGAAGAAGAAAGGCAATTTGAAGCCTCTCTCCTCCAGTTTAAAAAGCAGTTTCTAAAGTGCTTGCAGCAAATCAGCTTATGGTCAAAGTGCACACCAATAAGAGACATCAGATATGGGTCACAAAGGCTATATGAAGCAGATTTGACTGTCAGTCAGAGTCTGCCTGGAAGACAGCTCATGCCCAGATGGTTTATCATGGGTATCTAATACAAAAGCAAGTCACAGAGGTATTAGAAGATCTGAAAACAAGGAAGGTGAAGCAATCCAGACATTGACAACTGCAGGAAGCTGTTGCCGCAACAAGGGTTGGAGGGGCAAAGAGAAGGGATATGTATACCAGGGTCCAGGAGATGAGGCCTTTGAGGGCTGATCTGCTTGGTGAGAACAAACTTCCAGGAGAGATAAAGCCCATGCTGGAAAAGCCTGTGGACACAGAGATGAGTTACGAATACCATAGCTTCACCCCTCCTCCACCCACCCTCTAATTTCCTGTAAGTGCTTCCATTGGCTGAATCTAACAGGAAGTGGTGGGTAAAGGCTTCTGGGAAGTGTAGTTTGCATTGTTAGCCCACTGTTCTACAGGGCAGGGATGGGCTTCCTGGGCTAGGTGGGTATTCGAGGGCAAAGGGATTACCTATCAAGTCAGTTGATCTTGGCATGTGTTTCCTGTAGTAAACAAAGAGCAGTTAGAGCCTGCTAATTTGTCTGTTTTCAATGAGAAGACAATAACGTATAGTTACCTTGATATGGGAGTTGGGGAAAGAAGTGCTGGCTAGAGAAAGGCGGGTTCCTGGCTAGGGCTCCACTCCAACAGACGCAGGTGAGGACAGGCACTCCTGCTTTCAGCCCAAATGTTGCATTTTCAAAGACCACCCTGGTCTGCCATGCCCCCATTCTGGGCTTATAAAAACCTGAGACCCTAGCCGGCAGACACACAGGCAGCCAGATGTTGAGAGGAGCACATCACCGGAAGAAGACACAAGCAGCTGGAAGGCAAGAGGATGTCAAGGGAGCATGCCAGCAGAAGAGCACACTGACAGATGCCAGCACACCCGCAGGCCATCGACTGGTGGGAGAAGGCAGAGTTTGGCTGGGGCAGTTAGAGGAGAGCCGGGGGCCACTGAGGGCCCAACTCCATGGGAAAAACCATCTCCCTTCTGGCTCCCCCATCTGCTGAGAGCTACTTCCACTCAATAAAATTTTGTACTCATTCTCCAAGCCCACGTGTGATACAATTTTTCTGGTACACCAAGGCAAGAACCTGGGATACAGAAAGCCCTCTGTCCTTGTGACAAGATAGAGGGTCTAACTGAGCTGGTTAACACAAGCTGCCTATAGACAGCAAACTAAAGGAGCACTGTGTAACACATGCCCACTGGGGCTTCAGCTGTAAACATTCATCCCTAGACACTGCCATAGGATTGGAACCCCACAGCCTACCCATCTGTGTGCTCCCCTAGAGGTTTGAGTAGTGGGGAACTGAAGAAGCAAGCCACACCTCCATTGCATGCCCTGCAAGGTGGACAAGGGAACCTTTCCTGTTTCAATATCAGAAGGTCTCAGGGATTTCCCAGGGGTGTCCTCTAACATGCTTCAAATTCATAAATACAGTTCAAACAAACTATATTTAGTTTACTTAACAGTAAACAACCTTCAGTTTTCTTACTCATAGTAGGTACACAATAAAGTTTGCTGAATGAGTAATTTTAACATGACGAGGAGACAGGGGTCCTCTTACCTTGGTCACTTACTAAAATCTGAAAGCAAATTTAGAGCTCAATTCCCAAAGTTCCTTTAACTACAAATAGAGAGGACTTCATCTAGAGAGAGAGATTAAATCTTTGAGTAGGAGGAGCTTAGCAAGGATGTTATGGAAGCAGGAATCTAGGTACATCTATTAATACAAAGAGGTAACATCAACTTTGAGATATCCTATGATAATTAATACACGATTGTGAAATTTTGAGAAAAATAATTCAGTGAAGTGAACAACAGTAAAGAAAAGGGACAAATTAAATGACTGGGAACCCTCTCACTAACTCCTTAGTCAATGAAATATTTCACTGTCCTGTCTCTGTTGTACCTCACAAGAACAATGGCTTATTTCACTCAAAGGCCCACAGATCAATGACCTCAGGACACTTTGCTGAGCTTCCTCTTCCACATCTACTTCAGCACTGTTCCGGGGTCTTCTCTGTTCTTCTTCCTCTGTGATCAGCCCCTGACTCTACCCACCTTTGATAATTTTCTTTCTCTTTGTGTTTACTAATCCCGTATCCACCCTGCAACTGAAATGGAATCTGTTGATATATTATCTTTTTGATCTAGCATTCAAGTACATTTATGCAATTCTTATTTTGAGTTTGACATTGTGCTGAGTAAATGGAGGAGGAAAAAACACAAAATGAACAAACCCAAAAAACTCAAGGCATGATTCTTAGTTTCATGGGACTGATACATCTTGATATCCTCTTGTACTTTTTCAAATCCTTTTTGATGAGCACTCACTGATAAGCTGATGATAACAACTAACATATTTAAGCACTCACTGTTTGCATCAGACACACCATTGTTCTCATTTTTGTCCCTCTTTCATCAATGTCATTAGGTATGTTATATTGTTATCATTATTTGACAGAAGATACAGTAGAAGCAAAAAGAGGTTATGCTGGCCTTTGCGTGGTGGAGCTGGGATCAGAGCTCTAATAGCAAATGCTGGAAAGTAGCCTGAAGGACTCAGCTCTTCCTCTCTTTCTTGCTTGCAGCTCTCACAACTGTAGAATGTACTGGGACTATAACATCCTGAGATAAGAAAGACCTGTCATTTAAGACTAGACTCTGTGCCCACCCCTCCTAGAACAGGATGTCCTACCACACTGTAGCCCAGTGATTCCAGATTACCCGTGGGTATACAGTAGAGTGCTTTTGGGCTTGTTCAGCTGCTGTGCAATGTGGGCATAAGCAGATGAGATTCCATCCACTTCAAGCAGCTTTCCTGAGCCTTGGGGGCTCTGGGTTACTATGAATCCCAGGCTTCTCTTGTCCCTTCCTGCCTGTCTGTGAGTAATAAAGTGGCTTCGCTTACCTTGTTGTATAAACGTTCTGTCTCACTGAACTTACGCAGGTGTTATAAATTGCAGCCCAAGATGCAGTGGGTGGAAATGTTTGGACTCCTTTTCCTAGTGGTTGATGTAGTGAGGAACTTTGCTATCCTCCATGTGGTGGGATAATTGCCTGGGATTGGTAACTGCTGCACAGTGAACCTGCTTCACAGGCCTGTGGTTCACAGAGTGCCATGCTCACTAGTAGTCAGAACAGACATCATGAACTATATACTAATCTACTAAGTTCCATGCCACTGTGCTAAGAATGAGAACACCAAACACAGCCAGGAATGGTTCTGGAACTTCAGGAGTTCTAGTCTAGTTGACTAGACTGAATATGGATGCATTATATGGTGCTACAGGGACAAAGATATAGGAAGATGGTAAAAGTGTTTGATCTGGTTTAGATCTGTGTCCCTGCCCAAATCTCAAGTTCAATTGTAATCCCCAATGTTGGAGGTGGGCCTGGAGGGAGATGATTGGATCATAGAGGTGGACCCTTCATGAACGGTTTAACACCATCCCTTTGGAGATGTTTTCCTGATGGTGAGTGAGTTCTCAGGAGATCAGTTTAAAACTGTGCGGCACCTCCTCCTCCCCTTCCTCCTGCTCTAGCCGTGAGAATTACTGACTCCCTCTTTGCCTTCTGCCATAGTTGTAAGTTTCTTGAGGTCTCCCTAGAAGATGTGCAGATGCCAGAAGCATGCTTCTTGCACAACCTGCAGAAACATGAGCCAATTAATATTAATTTATATAAAGAAAATGTTAATTTTCTTCATATATTACCCAGTTGCAGGTTTTTTTTTTTTTAATAGCAGTGTGAGAATGGACTAATACAGTTACCTAAGGAGAAATAATAAAAAAAAAGATGGTCAAGTTAGTTCTACCTGGGCAGTGGGGCAGCTTGAAGGAAGTGATGAGTCATAGAGCTGAGTTAATCAGCAGGTGGTGCAGAATAAAAAGAGAGAAGGACATTAGAGAGCATTAGCAGAGACAAGGTAGGAATCAGAATGGCACTTTCAGAATACAGATCGTTCAGCACACCTAAATGTTGGGTGACAGCAGAGATAAGCACCAAAACAGATGATGGGCCTGCCTATTTTGCTAAGAAGTGTGGATTTTGTCCTCACAGTAATGAGGCAGCATCAATGGATTTTAAGCAGTTCTTGTGTTTAGGAAGGCACCAAGAGCAGTAAGGAGACTGAAGAAAAGTGGGACAGCAAGGTTAGGTGAGCTCCCTGGAGGACATGAAGTGGGTCATAGCAATGAGAATGTCTAGGAAGATGATAGGGAAGTGGACGCTACAGCATTCATGATACAACTGGGCCTAAGGACTAAGAAAAGGAGTAACATTTTCCAAAATAAGAAAAGAGGAGAAGAAGTTGGGGAAATGCCCTTTATCTTGTCTTCCTGCCTTGCCTCTCTTTGCCATTTTCCTTCCTCCATTTTTACCAATTTACATCTCCCATGTTTTCTGTGTCTTTCAAGGTCAGACTTGTGAGAAGGTGATGGTTTATAGAATTTGAAGCTAGCCTGGCAAGAATCTTTATCCAAACGAAATTTTTTACTCAATTCCAGAGAGGCAAATATTCCCTAATTATTTTAAATATTGTATTTTTTCCTTGAGTATTAACAGAATGAACTGGACAATTTTAAAAGGTAATTCAAAGGTAGTTGTGAAGCTTGTGAACAAATGGATATGTGGGTAATTTATGTGAAAAAATCATAGATGCTCAGTCAATTTCTGGCTTGGATGTCTGGGTAATATTAATTAGGCTTGACTATTTAGGAAAGGCAATAATTTCAGGGAAATTTTTTTTTTAAATGCTGAGTTTGTGGTGGCTTTGGGACTTTTCTAGGTGGGTTTCTACTAGGCAGGTAGAGAGTGTGATCTTCAGCAGGGGAGCAAGATGAATGGGAAATAGAATTATAGGTGATTTCAGCATATGGATAGTGATGGGAGTCAGTGCCACACCCAGAAAATTATGAGAAGTGAAGATGTCAGAGGGTCAACAGCAGAACCTTACAGAAGACAGCAATCCTTGCTTATCTAGAGTTTTGATTTCTGAGGTTTCATTTACCTGCGGTGCACTGCAGTCTCAAAATATTGCATACAATAAGATAATTTGAGAGAGAGAGAGAGAGAGAGAGAGAAAGAGAGACCACATTCACTTAACCTTTATTACAGAATATTTTTATAATTGTTCTATTTTATTATTATTGTTGTTAATCTCTTACCATGTCTAATATATAAATTAAGCTTTACCATAAGTATGTTCCTTTGGGGAAAAACATAATGTATATAGGGTTCGGCACTATCGCAGTTTCGGGCATCCACAGGGAGTCTTGGAATGTATCTGCTGTGGACAAGGGGGAGCTACTGTGCAATATTCAGAGTCAGGCAGAGGAAGAGGAATGAGCAGGAGGCATTAGGAAAGAAGGTCAGAGGAACAGGAGAACCAAAAGAACTTAGTCTGAGTAAGCAAAGGGAGGATACACTGAAGAAGAAGCAAGCAGCCAGTGTCACAGAGGTTAACGATGTTGAAGGCTGAAAGAACACATTGTATTTGGTTATTAAGGGACCATTGGTGACTTCAGACACAGCAAATTCAGTGGAATGCTGAAAATAGAAACTCAATTGCAATGGGTAATAAGGAAGTCCATGAAGTCTGTGTATGTGGATAATTCTAAGAAAACTTCCTTGAAAATCAAGCAGGATACGAGGTGGCCGAGTCCTACTCTTCATGAGTAAAGAGGGTGCTAAAATCCTTGGGGATGGGGGAAAAGGTAGAAGTGTCCTGTGCACTGGCCCATGGAATTTATGCAATGAAGCTTGGGCCTGAGGATGGGGCAACCACATCAAAGCTGAGATAGCAAAGCTGATTATAAATAATTCCATACACCACCCCACCAAGATCTCAAAGTATTTCAGTCTGTCCTAAGAGTTCTAATACCCAAACCACAAGATAGTCCAGGGATGTAATGGCAATCTGAGGCCATGTACAAATGAGATTAGCCCATGTGCCACTCTATTCCTGCTCCTATTTACTGACCCCAAGCCTCTCCACTAACACTAAATCCCTTTAATATCAGCAAAGTAGGTTCCATCTGGGAATGTTTAGATGTTTTAGTGATAGCCTTAGGCTGAGATAGATGGTAATATCTACTGAAATGAGATTCACTGTCACAGGAAATTCCAATGGCTATGCTTTCATGGGCCCCACATTTTCAAACTGGAACAAGTATGTGATAACTATGTGAACAAATTAGGCACATCACCCAGATAATATATAGATAGTCAAGATTATACTGGTTGCTGTCCAACCTGCACATGCTACTTGGTAAGACCTTCTGGTGAATCACAGTTCATGGTCGATTGATCTACTATTAATACAATTTCTGTTGCCCTTTGAGCTTTTTGCCCCACATGTATAATTTCTCCAAGACATTCAGTATGTTATCTGAAAGGTCTCTCAATACCACTGCATCAATGCAAACCAGACTACATACAGATGAACAAAGGGAATTTAACTTTCATAAGTTGGTTTTAAAATGCATTTACTTTGACTGCACTGAAAGAATCTAAAAAAAGATGAAAAGCATCTTTAGCATGCCAAAAACATCTGGTTTCATATTTTCAGACCAAAAGGAAATTGCATGAAGACTAAAATCTTATGTTTTGATTTATATTATTATTGGAGGGCTGAGAAGCTGCCAGTCACCAAGTAAAATTTTATGATGATAAATAAATAAGGAAAACAATCTGACAAAACATGTTGTGGAACAAAGCTGCATTTCAAGTTTAATTAACTGATAACAATGTTTATGATGGAAGAACTGTGCCACCAATTATACAATTAGTAAATGTATGCTCCCAATGAGAAGACAGGCCTATAAAACTGTATAAAGGGCTCTTCCTCGCCATAGTCTTTCAGCCTATCCAAGCAAAGTTTTGCTTCATGTAGTAAATCATGCATCAATTAAGACCCTCTCTGAGCACATGCATGAGTTGATCTCTGAGAGATGGTACCTCTAAATAGCATATTTTAAACTAAAACATAGCAGAAGTAATACTTTCCTAATAAGTAGAGTGATGGTTTCTCCTGCAACTGAGAGGAGCTGGTACAGTAGAGATACAGCCGTCAGGGGAAGAAAGAAAAAAAAACAGTTAAAAAGAGAAGAGAATGTTTACATCTTTTTAGTACCAAGCTTTCCCCTCTCCCCAGAACCTCAGACAAAATTCTCACAAAGAGTTCCAGCAGAAAAGCTTTCACAGTGCCTGCTGATCAGCAGCGGGCTGTAGGTAGAAGTTTTCCTTAATCGTTTATGGACGAACCAGGTCTCTTTGCGGTTTTGAATCTCGCATTCAAAAGCATTGCATACTCAGTTGTTGCAATTCAAAGACATTAGGATCACAGTTATTGTTTGTTCCCAACGTGAACTGTTTGCTTTCAGTTTACCACTGAGACTATCTCATGGCATGTTTTAGCATTCGTTACATTTTTAGAGGGACGCTTTTCATAGCAGATCTTATAAGTTGATTTACTCAAACTATTGAAGGAGATAAACCTAGGCTGATATGCAGATTTTATGTCCAGTCTTCCTCGGCTCTTGGAATGCTGGACTATTACCAGATTTAGGAAATACTTAACTCCCCTGACTGCAGGTCCATTAACCATTCTGCTCACACCCCCATAGAATCCTTTCAGCAGCAATAACTGTCACTATGCTTTTGGTCTCCCTGACAGTGAGCTCCACATGAAAATAAGATCAGTTAGCACATTAAGCAATGCATTCCAAATATTAGGTAGTTTCCCAATGGATGCCTAATAGAATTTAAAATACATATATAGCTGATATTAAGGGGTAGAGTATTCAATCAAACACTTTTGTTGCTAAAACTCAATATTCTGTAGTCAGACAAAAGGCCTGCAGAATGCAGAACAGTTGTGGAAAATTCCTGGAACTTTAAGCTTAGATACAATTGCCATCAAAAACATTCTGAAGTGCATTTGTTGATTCAAGAGGAAGCACAAAGCATTTGGAATTTTGGTTTTTCCTAGAATCTGTTTGGATTTGTGCATGGCAATTTCCTGTGTGATTTTTATATTCTTTCCTCCAGTTGTGTTCTCTCATGAATTAATTTCACGCCATTTCTCTCATTAAAATTATTAATCAATTCAGTTGTTTGGTCAACCAATTTTTGTTTCCCCTTTTTAGATATATGTGGTAATTGTCACCCCCTTCGTTAACAAAATGAACTTTTCTATATGCAAGGAGACTGTGTTGGTTCATTTTGTGTCTGTCTGCATGCATGTATGTGCATGGAAAAGTTAACATCTTGTCTTCAATGCAGTTGGGAATTACTACTGGCATGTTTTGACTCATTACCTTGAATCTTAATCAGCTGGTGAAAAAAATTAGTTTCATCAGCTGATGAAGGCTCAGGGTAATGAGTCAAAACATCATGATAGGGCTTCTCAAGCCTCCAGAAATGGGACTGGAGCACTTCACCTGAGACAGCTGTCTCTCAGTGCTGTCCAACAGATGATTTATCCAGTCTCTGTGTTTACACAAAGTAACAACCACAGCGTGGTATGAGAAAGGACTGGCAGTTGGTGAGCACTATCATCTCTTAGGAAGAGGAGTTGTACTTTTTATATTAGTATTTTAAAAATTGTAGTAAAATATAAAAGCATAGATTTGTGATTTTAACTTTTTTTTTTTTCCCCAAGATGCACTTTTGCTCTTGTTGCCCAGGCTGGAATGCAATGGTGTGATCTTGGCTCACTGCAACCTCTGCCTTCTGGGTTCAAGCGATTCTCCAGCCTCAGCCTCCTGAGTAGCTGCGATTACAGGTGCCCACCACCACGCCTGGCTATTTTTTTTTTTTTTTGTATTTTTAATAGAGACTGGTTTTCGCCATGTTGGCCAGGCTGGTCTGGAACTCCTGACCTCAGGCGATCTGCTCGCCTCAGCCTCCCAAAGTGCTGGGATTACAGGCATAAGCCAGTGTGCTCAGCCTGATTTTAAACATTTTAAATATACAGTTCGATGGCATTAGGTACATTTGAATTATTGTGCAACCATCACCACCATCCATCTCCAGAACTTTTTCATCTTGCAAAACGGAAACTCCGTACCCATGAAACAATAGCTTCCCATTCCTCCCTCTCCTCAGCCTCTGGTGACCACCATTCTACTTTATGTCCCTACGATTTTGACTAGCGCATACAGGGGGAATCATACAGTGTTTATTCCTTTGTGACTGGCTTATTTCACTCAGCATAATAAAGGTTCATCCATGCCACAGCATGTGGCAGAATTTCCTTCCTTTAAAAATCTGAATAATGTTCCATTGTACGGATAGACCACATTTTGTTTCTCCATTTATTATTTGTTACGAACTCGTGGGTTGCTTCCACTTTTTGACTACTGTAATGCCTCTGTGAACATGAGTGTAGTAATACGTCTTCGAGGCCTTGCTTTCTTTTTTTCTTTTTTTTTTTTAGACGGAGTCTTGCTCTGTCACCCAGGCTGGAGTGTGCGGTGGCCCGATGTCGGCTCACTGCAACCTCTGCCTCCCGGATTCAAGGGATTCTTCTGCCTCAGCCTCCCGAGTAGCTGGGATTACAGGCGCCTGCCACCACGCCCGGCTCATTTCTGTATTTTTAGTAGAGACGGGGTTTCGCCATGTTGGCCAGGCTGGTCTCGAACTCCTGACCTCAGGTAATCGGCCCGCCTCAGCCTCCCAAAGTGCTGGGACTGCAGGCGTGAGCCATCGCTTTTTAAAAGTCTCCTACTTCCTCTCTCCAGCTCTGCTGCCGGGTCTATGTGACTGCAAAGCCTCCTTCCGGTTCCTCAACTGTGGACCTAGAGGGTTGCTGTTCCTTAAGGTCCCTTAGATCCAGAACTTCCTCGCCCTGCAATCCCGAGTGTCGCTCTATTGTTGACAATTCAAGAAGCAGCATTTAAAATTTTAAAAATTATAGACAACCATTCCTCACAATCATCAGCCTTATATTCCACCATTCCACCATTTCAAACGTTTTAAACCCTTGCTTGATATCTTTTTGCTTCACACTGACAACTGCTTTTACTTTTTTTTTTTTTTTTTTTTTTTTTTTTACAGTGCTTAGTCTTGAGACTTCTCTGACTGTGTAAGTGAAGTCCCTCTGCGTTCTCATTTATTTCATTTTTTTTTTTTTGAGTGGATTTCTGGTTGTGATACTGAACTGAGGAGATTTGACCTAAATAAAGTGCCAATTTGGAAAAGAAGCATAAGGAAAAGGGAGAAATGATGACAGTCACAAATGAGAGTGTGCAAGTGCAGTGCTCGGGCAAGCAGTTCAGTCTCTGCTTTAATTGAACTGCTACGGAAAGAGACGGCCTTACGCGACTTTCCAGTGCATTATTTTAAACCACATATATTATTAATGTATGGTTAGTCATTGATTCTTCAGGAAAATGTTTTGAAACCCTAACATCTTAAACTTTGGCTTATATTGTTGTGAAGATATTTATTCTTTCTTATGTTTCTTGAAAGCTTAGAGTTACGAATTGTTTTGTCTTCATCACATTTTCTGATTATAAATATCAAGGAGTCACTAAAAATACAGAAATGAGCCGGGCGTGGTGGCGGGCGCCTGTAGTCCCAGCTACTCGGGAGGCCGAGGCTGGAGAATCGCTTGAACCCGGGAGGCGGAGGTTGCAGTGAGCCGAGATTGTGCCACTGCACTCTAGCCTGGGCGATAGAGTGAGACTCCATCTCAAAACAAACAAACAAACAAAAATTTAGCCAAATGACAGACCGATTGCTTTTTGTTCGTTAGTATGTGAATTACTTCTGCAGCCTCTCCTTGTGTTTTGTTCCTCAAATAAGCTCGGACTTCTCCTGGGCTCCTATTCCTCCTTCCAACAGCAGCGCCACCTACGCCTTTCGGAATTCTTCTTGTCAGAGACGCCCACCTCTGTCAGCGGTTTTCAGCTCCTCCTGATTGACTGTTCTCTCTTCTGCATTGCCATGACTTTTTGTTTTATATTATTGAATTCATACCCTATTCAAATTCTTTCAACCTTTACCTTTCCCTGTTATTTGTCCTTCCCCTGCGGTTGGAAACTCACTCCCCTTTGTGGCGCCTCCCGGGCACAGCCGCTGCTCACTGGACATTTGATTCGAATTGAAATATTTTAAAAAGAAGCCAATGGAAAAGTCGTTGAGAATCATAACTATCTCTTGAGCCTTTGAGGAAAGAACAAACAAAATGAACTTACCCCCAATTATTGAAAAGCATTGATACATTTTATAAAGAAAAAGAAAAATTCTAAAACAAAGGTTATGAACTCGACTTGCCCCTAAGCCTTTATGACAGGTACTTTCTCTGTAAGTATGACGGTATCTCTATCCTCTAGAACAGAAATAACTTAGAACTTCTTTCAGACTTCAATGCCGTCTTCTCCCTGGGGGCCTTTCCTGACCACTGTGCTTGAAAGTACCACAACCCCTTCCTCCAGCTCCCTCTGCCTGGTCTCCATGTCATTATTTGTCCTTCCACGCACATAATCTCCTGAGATTCTGCAAGCCTTTCTTTTCCATTTTTAATTTAATTTGTTTTGGGTTTCATATTTTTGTCTACCCCAGGAGTGTCTAATATTTTGGCTTTTCTGGGCTACTTGGAAGAAGAATTGTCTTGAACCTCACATAAAATACATTAACGCTAACAATAGCTGATGAGTTATTTTTAAAAAATCACCAAAAAAGTCTCATAATGTTTTAAGAGAGTTTACAAATTTGTATTGGGCTGCATTTAAAGACATCCTGGACTGCATGTGGTTTAGACAAGCTTGGTCTATCCTAAAGAATGCACAGTAAATGAAGTCAAGGATTTCTTATTTTCTGTTTTTTTTTTTTTTTTTTTTTTTTTTTTTCCTGCTTTATCCCATCACAGGTGTTCACTAAATATTAGGGAATGAATGAAAGAATGAACATCTTTCACTCATTTCTCCCTTATATTTCAAATCCATCCTATGGCTGAGTTATTTTTGTATAAAATTTTCCAAACACATCTATTTCTAAAACATTTTCACTCTTAGACTATTGAAACTATCTTTTGTGTAGCTACTTTAAGCTGATATGCCATTCTCAAAATATTCCTACACTAAAGGTACCATTGTTTTTTTTGATGTTTGTAAGACCAAGTTTGTTCTTTTTTCCAGTGTTGCATTGGAAATTCAGGCTGCTTTGAAATTAAATTAAAATTGCATTTTTTGTGCACTAAGGTCTTCCTTTCTCTGTGTTCCCTTTTATTATGGTCTGGCCTGTTTCTCAGTATTCTGGGCAGACACCCCTACATGCTTCCTTATCCCTTGCCACCCACTTTTTTCTACGCATATCTACAGTTTCTACTATTTCACATACCTTCTGCCTTAATTTCTGATCAAACTTCATCTCAGTTTCCAAAGAGTTACTTTATACTGAGAAAATTCATTTTAAAGTGAGCTGATTATATTTACTTCAGTCATTTCAGAAATTAACTACCTATTGCCAGTCCATCACTCAACATATATGCATTAAGAGCTTATTAGATACCAGGCACTAGTCTGGGTACTGGAATTATGAGGGAGAACAATAAAAATAAAATCACTGCCAAATTGAAATTATGATGACATTCTAATTCTTTATTTTTGCCTTCTCATTGGGTATGTAGGATGCACCATATAAATACACTGTGTACCATGCATGTACTGCGATAGTTTAAAAAAAGAAGCTGGTCTTCAGCATGGCTTGAGATCTTCGTTTCTATTAATTAGAGTCACTGTGCACATTCTTTGTGCCATCAACTGAATTTCAAGGAATGATGTGTGTGTGTGTGTGAATTTTACTTACACACCTACTCCTTCTGAACTATTCGTATATGAAGACAAGCTTTTAGACTATATTCTTGTTCCCCTTTCCAGCTCCGTGTTTTCCATTTTACCATGTTCTAAAGCAGATTAGAGCTATGACTTGGGAGGAGAGTATATTGCTGGCCAGGCACACTGATTGGTATCTCTATAAAGACAAATTAATTGAGCAAGTGAGAAGCTTTATAACAAGTTTCAGGTGCCACATTTCACATGGTCGCTCTTTTGGAATAAGACAAAGACATTTTCACAAGTGTCATGTTACTACCCATCAGGACATGCCCCCAAGATTGCAAACCTTATGGTCAACTCTGAACACTTTGAGAACTTGAATTAAAGTTTGAAATTTAAGGCAATAGCATTCTGAGCAAGGTACAACATTTGTAGACATTAGATTAAATTAGCAAACATCATCTGTCTCTCTGATGTTGTGGCTGCAAAGTCCTTCAGGCATTGTCTGTGTGTGTCTGTGTGTGTGTGCACACACTCATGAGCATGCACGCATGTGCAAAAAGATTCTTCTCAACCACCATTATTGCCCATTTCTTGAGTCTGTCTTCTCCTACATGCTAAGTATATTTCTGAGAAGTACAGAATAGAAAATATACTGCCTTAGTTGGCCAATCCAATGCAATATCTAGAAGCTTGGAGACAAAAGGATCATGGCCATGAAAGACATAAATGGCAACAGTCAGTTGAATCAACAGTCATAAAGTTGAGTTTTTCACAGATGCAAGAGAAATCGGAGTTATGGAATTTGCATCAAATTTGTATAATTCTTGGCTGGTTTGGCCAACGTTTAATTTAATGGTTCATTCTATTTTTAAAAAGTAGTTCTAAAATTTGCTTCCTTTTGTTAAATTCATTCTCCAAAAGCCAAATATTGCAATCTAGTGATGTAGCCTTCAATTTTTGGCAAAGACCATTACATTTTCTGCTCTTTTTTCTGATGGTGTAGTGGGGGAGAAAGCACACTGTCTCAATTGCCGTGATGTATTTTTATTTTTAAACTATTTTTTTTCTTAAGGAAAACGTCCCAATTTTGAAACTCTCTGACATTATTTTTGGCATAATTTCTTTGCCTTACCCTAAATAGTTTTGCCACATTTATTGTTCTTATCACATGATAACTGAGGGGATACTGTCTCTCATTTTGAATATAAAAAAGAAAATAAAAAGAAAATCTGCCCATAGAAGCTGGAATACTTGGGGTGTGACCTTAATCTCTTTCAGTGCAATTAAATTAAAAAAGCTAATGATGCTTAATAATGTACTGACTCTTGTGGTGTGCTTCAAGTACAGAAAAAAGTTATTTTTCCTTAAAAATATTTGCCAATCCCCCCATGTATGTATCTATTAGGTATGTGTATACACACACACATGCACATATATATATATGTGTATATATATATATATATATGCACACATTAACAATGCCATACAAAGAATCAACAGTTTGAAAGCATTTTAGTGTCTTTTTTTTTTGTTTCCTCATAAAACCTCATTTCTATCAAGCCTGAAGGATATGATGAAAGCATGTATACATTCTTTAGGTGATTTCTCTTTATAATTTATTATAGCCCCATTAACATTTCCATTCACACTCTGTATGTTAATGTAGGCCTGGTCACAGTGTTAATAATATTAACTTTGATTTACAACAGATAGGTTTTGTACTGTGTAAGATGCTGAGATGCTGTCAGTCACATTTTCCGCATTGCTGAAACTGAAGAGTTCCTTTTAATTAAAATTGTTTCTGATGATTCTGCACATACCTCAGACAATCTAATCTTTGTTTATTGTACAAGTTGAATGAATATTGATCTCATTCATAAGGTTCTGAGATTTAAAAAATCTTTATTGTTCAAATGATTTGATTTTGAATTTGCCCACCTTTATAAGAGATTGAGAGCTCGCACATATTTCTTTTTTTAAAAAAACTTTGAGATTCAGGGGTACATGTGCAGGATGTGTAGGTTTGTTACATAGGTAAATGTGTGTCATGGGGGTTTGCTGTATCAGTTATTTCATCACTCAGGTATTAAGCCTAGTGTCCATTATTCTTTCTGATCCTCTACCTCCTTCTACCCTCCAGCCTCTGATAGGCCCCAGTGTGTGTTGTTCGCCCATGTCGGACACATTTCTTGTCTTTTAACTTTCATTGTAATTTCTAACAACACCCTAGATTTTTGTATACTCCAACAAAATTTACTTATCATGCCTTCTTAATCATAAGTCTTCCCTAAGATCTCTTGATAACTTGTTAGCAATAATTATGTCATAGAAAGTGGCAGTAACATCAACATTAAAATGTTTCACATGCATTTTACTTTTTATGTTTTCTGAGAATTTCCAGAGCTATTCTTTAACTGGAAACTGCTCATGATGTAAGAAATTCTTTTCCACAACTGAATTTTTGTTGGAGAATCGACATGTATGGTAATAGCACACATAATCTTTATAATACTATAAACCAATCACTGAAAACTAGAAACATGAGATACTTTTAAACCTTGGGATTCACCTTAAATTTTTTATGTTGAAATTAAACTTTCCTTGACAAAAGTTTTTATAAAATTTGATGTGTATTACTACAGTTTCAATGACGCACAGACTCCCAGGTTTTCAGATGCTACATTCTCTATATTTTCACGTTAGGTGAATTAATTATTATGATGACACAATATTCTGTGTTTCCACACTACTTCTATCAGCATCACACTTTTACTTTCCTGGTCAACTATTAGAAATCCTTGTGTAAAAGTATAAGAACACTCACTTTTGTTTGAAAAAGTTTTCAAATAATAAACATAAGAAAAAATAAATCTCAAACAATCAAAGTTGAAATATTGATCAGTTGGAGGTGAGTGCAAAATTGTGTGCATCAAACAGTGGAAAACCTTGCAATCATCGATATGAACAGAAATGTGTGTGCAAGTGGTTGAATCTAAAATCAGTTAGGAAGAGATGTTGTAGTGTTATCATGAGCTCAATTTCACCTACGTGCTCCTAATTTTCCTTTACTTTCCATTTCAATTTTTATTAAAAGTGTGTATTTTATAGCGTTGGAAGAAAAAATAGAACTATGACACATTTCAATACTTATTTTGGAAGCTTTATATTGTTTTTACCACTTAACTATGTTTCTAGCCTCTGCAAAGTTGGCAGATGTCCTGTGCCTCCTATGTTAGGCATATGCCCATGGGAGCACTGTGCCCCTGCCATGTAAAATCCTGTGCAGTTCCCTCAAAATGACATGTTCTGCATCTGGATCTTGGCTTTCTGCATTTATTCCCCTAGATGTCAGGCACTGCCACCTCCGGATAGCTTTCATGGATGCCTCACTACCCAATCCTGGAGGAAGACACGCTCAGATGAGTGCAAGGGAGGAAATGAATTGCTTTCTTCTCAGCTCCATGCTACTAGAAATATACAAGTCTATACTTTCATGGAACCAAGGGAGTAGGAATGCTTTGAACCAGATGGCATATGAAAACTTTTAAATTGTATTGGGTTGGACTAGGGTTCAATATCTAGAAATGACCAGAGACTAACAGAATCAGAAAAAGAGGATTTGAGCATTTGAAGCAAGGATTGCTAATCATACAATTATTCCCTATTTGTAATCCAGTGAATTGAGAGTTCTCAGTAGCCAGGTGCTTTTTGTGTACTTTATGAAGATTGTTCTTGGTGCTGCATTTGATATGTATTTGGGGAAGCCTTAGAGTGCACCTGTTTTGTACTGTGGGAATAGGCTCAAGTGATTGACATTGTGCTGCAACTTGACACTTTGGTCCTTGAAGCTTTTGTACATTTACGGTCAGAGGTAGTTGATGAGGCTTACGAGAGCCCCCTCTATTTGCAAAATATTTTTGTTGTTGATGTGACTAGATGAGAAGGTGGAAATTTGTACCAGGTTCTGTACTTACATTTTAGAGAACATGGAACCAGGCCATGGGCCTAGATAATTCTCAGGCATAGTTTCTTGGCATTGCTCAGGTGAAAAGGAATGAAATCCATTTATTTTGAAGTTTCCTTTAACATTTATCTGAAGCTCTTATATGATGAGATGTTATGAGTTGATCTCGTTTGTCCAAAATAAAAGGTGATTTTATAGTGCTCCTTTCCAAGACCCGGCTAACTCCTCACTAGACTTCAGCTGTCCATAGGAGTCAATCATGTTTAATTTCTGTATTTCTAAGTTTTCTTTTGTTTTCTCTGTAACAAATATTTGGGTTAGAAAATATGGCTTAAGTTCTATAAGTGAACTCACTTATTATACTGAAATTTTGTCTTATTGGCCAAGCTGAGAAGCTTTAGGATGCCATGAGTCTAAGTTTCTGCAAATATGTCTCTGATGGTCCAATCCCTGGGCTTATTTTAGGCTCCTCAATTTTGATGAACTGCCCTGACCCAAACCATCCAGGCAGATGCCCAAAGCCATGCCCTGCGAAGGGATGGCACCATGAATCCTGATCTCTAACGCTGGGTTCTGCCATAATAATTTTTAAAGCCAGGACCTGAGAGAATGACCTAGTTTTGGTGAACATTTTTATTTACTGTAATCATTTTTCATTAAAAAGTTATTATTTCAGTTACTCATTTTGGCTGACTAACTCATATATATATTTATCTCCTCTCACCCCACCCACAGAATAATTTCCACACGAGAAAACAAACATCGTATTTTGGGTTTGATAATGGATAATGATACGGCTGTTTTCTCCTGGCTCCTCATGTGCTTTCAACATAACACTCAGCGCTATACAGTGAGCAGAGAGGCAGGCACTCAAAGTTGTTGATTGACAACCTTCCAAGAACAAACACCTTCATTCTTCATTTGACAGGGCCACTTTCTCTTCACATCCAGACACCAAACTCTGCTCCACATTGCAAATGCAGCAAGAATACGTTCTCCTTAACTGGTGAACACATGGCTGGATTTTATTTTAAAATGAATATTCTAGGACGCTAGGTAACTAATTTAAATAAGAGTAGCTCTGTAGGCTTATATTTGGAGAGCTCTTGGCTGAAGTTCAGTGTCTTAGAAGGTTCTGATGAATGTGGCGTCAGATCAGGGCCATCATGAGGGTCTCAGATAAGCTGTATTGTGGTAAGCAGGACTGTCTTTACTTCTCTACAAGAGAGCTTATTCCCCAGGTATAGGGGGATGTCCTGCCTGGCCATTGTCCTACCACTCCTTGGTATCTTTTGGCAATAACTTCTGTGAATTCCCTTCATAGCCTACATCCTCCTGTTCATTCCACAGAGTTTTACTAGGTCAAATTGGGTCCAATCTAAGACCATCAGGAGCAGATACTCTTTAACAAAATGTGCTCTCCCTACCTCTAAAGAGGCTCGATCACTCCACATTATCCCAGTTGCTCAGGTCCTGCAGAATGACCCTTGCACCTTACTAGAGAGGTTGTAACAGCACATCCATCCACCCAAAGAGGGCTGGACTCAATTCAAGGTGATTTGTAAGCACAGGCTGCAGCTGGTGGCTTGGGGACAGGAGCAGGCTTATCCATCAGTTCCCTCACAAAGCTTAACTTGGCAATTCAGACTTACAGAGCATGTAGGTAATACAAGTCTTACAAGTCTTACAAGTCTTGCAGAAACTG
This sequence comes from Pongo pygmaeus, assembly GCF_028885625.2. Classification (NCBI taxonomy): domain Eukaryota; kingdom Metazoa; phylum Chordata; class Mammalia; order Primates; family Hominidae; genus Pongo; species Pongo pygmaeus. Next base: position 35,479,753 of record NC_072385.2, on the reverse strand, counting down.
CTGGGAAACCGAGGTAAATAATTGTTTTGTGGGCTTTGACACAAGTCAGGGAAAAGAGATTTCAAATGTGCAGCAGCTCCCCAGAGCACAGCTGTTGACCCTGACCCAAGAGGAAGCTGTTTTGTGGCTGAACTGAAGGTGCCCACTGAAGTGCCAGTGGGGCCTGGCAGTCTGCATGCTAACCACACCATTCTGGAAGAAGTTCCCTCCATGTTTCCATTACTCAATGTTTCTGAAGGTGACCTAAAATAACAGACCATGCCTAGGCTAGAAGTCCAGACAACTGAGTTTGGCCCTGTTGATGTTTATTTAGTCAGAGTAGTCTCTCCAGGCTTGGCATGCATCATCTCTAAGACATAGATAATACTACTATCCACCCAACTGCCCTTATGGGGTTAGGGGAGAGCAAGTAAGACAAAAGGCAAGACATAGTAAGAAATAAAGTTGCTATGAAACTATTTGCATTCAAGTTTGGACTTTAAAAATTTGCACAGGTTTGCATTCAATGTTCAGGGACCTACATTGCACAAGATAAAAAGGAATATAAAAATTTAACTAAGGTTTATTAAAATTTAGTTAATAATGAAAGTTTAACTAAAGAATGATCATCTGAGAAAGAAAAGAAAAGGGGACTTGGGATTTATTTTTTTGTATATTGCCTCAACTCACTTTATTTTGCTGAATTTATGACTTAAACTAAGCATTAAAATGAGAAATGCCACGAACATCTTTTTTTTATTGTTTTAGTTTGAGGAAGAAACTGGAGGTTTCTGAAATGATCAGTAAGATATTTTTCTGTATGAAAATATTTAGGATTCACAACTGATTACGAGACTTTTTAATCACTAGGAATGCTTTCACGTTTGCATTTTCGGTTTAAGAAAAAGTTTCCGTCAAGTCATAGATAGCTGAAAAGTTTGTCTACTAGTGCAGTTAAACTTTTAATTCAGGTTGAAAACATAAACGTTTGCAGTTCTAGACATGATAACTTTATTGAAAAATTATATTGATAAATCTTTTGTTTTTATATCATTGACTACAAACTTTTTTTTTTTACTTTTAGCGTATAAAAGGAAATTATTTCTCAAAGAAATACTGGAGAGTTTCCAATCCATATACAATTTATCAGAAAACGACTTTACCCAAACTGAAATTACTGATGATAAAACAGCTGGACTGATAGTAAAACAGCTAAATTACGGTTTCATTGAAATCATTGTAAAGAAAACTGAAAATTCGCATACCTAGTAGGAATTCAATTGACAACAATAGGAAGATGTATCACATTTTGGTAAAGAGAACAGAACACAGCAATTTCTGTGTTCTCTTAAATCATGATAATTACAGCTGCTTTCCTCTGAAGAAATGTTTTCTTGTTACTACCTCATTTGTTATTATAATATCCCATAAGGGACAGATGTAACAGTCTTCAATTTACAGATGAGAAAAGTGAGTCACAGATGGTCAAATTTTCCTAAAGGAAAGTTGGGCCACCGTACTGACTTCCACTGAGGCTTTTAGGATTTTGATGTTAAAGTCTTTGCTTCAATGGGAGGGTGGAGTGTGTGGAATATACAGCAAAGGGTAATTATCATTCAACCCTCACCTTCCTTTCTCACTTTGGAAACCTAGAGAGGAGGCCACCATTTACCAGTTCAGCCATAATATGGAGGTCAGCTGGATGCATCTTGCCATCCAGCTCATCGTGCGATTATGGATGGATGAATTAGCAGTAGAGCTCCCTTGATTCTAAAAATGAATCTAACTCAGATTAAATTTTGGAAAGATCTGACATTTACATTTAAATCTTACTCAAAACATTGTTTGTCTCAATTTGCCCCATTAGATAAGAGAAAGGATTATGTTATTCAGAGATTGCAAAGAGTTTTACATTTATATGTTGGCTTTTAAGATTGGAAAGGCCTGTTTAGAGTCTTTGTTGAGAAAGATGCTGAAATCAAGCCAGGTCTCCATGGGAAAGCGTGCTGTGATTCCTTAGGTATATTTTGTGATGGATATTGTCAGCTGGGGCTGCAAGTAGGGTTAGGAGACCATGATAGACATGTGCACCTGTTATGATACGTGACTCCAAAACATAGTGGCTTAAAATAACACCATTTATTTGCTTAGGTTTCTGTATTTCTATTTGAGTTTAGCTGGGCAGTTCTGGTCTCAGCCTGGGGTTCCTTAATCAACTGCTTTCAACTGGTGGCTTGCCTGAGGCTGGATGATTCAAGTCAGCCCTACGCAAATCCCTGGCAGTTAATGAGGCTGTCTTCTGGAGCTCCTTGTTTCTCCTCCTGTGGCCTCTTCAGTTGGATAGCCTGGATTTTTTATTTTTTATTTTTTTAATGATGTTGGCAGTGTCCCAAGAAGGCCAGCCTCCTCAATGTGTAAGCCCTTGTCAAGTTTTTGCCAGCATCAAATTTGTGATGTTCCATTGGCTTAGGCACATCACATGGCCAAGCCCAGAAGGTGACGAGAGGGAGTGATACAAAAGCATGGATACTGGGCAGTGTGAATCACGAGTGCCATTACAATAACGATCCCCGTGGTGCATGTGCTATTTCTGGTAGAGTGGGAGAAAATGAGGTCTAGAGGTTTGCAAAGCTGGGTTCAACCTGGTTCTGACATAAACTAGATGTATTTTTAAACCTTAAGTTTCAGTTTCCTCCCCAGGTAAAAGGATATTATCATTCTTACTCGTCTTGTATTTGTAGGATTACTCTTCATACAATATTTCAGAAAGCTTTATGTAAAGATAAAACTTCATTGGGATGGATTCATTTCCTGAACACATGAATTACTAAATATTTTATAGAGAATACAAAAGTACAATGTCAAGTTCTGGACTTTTAGGAGCTGATAGTTTCATAGGGAAGACAGGCCATGTTCAGAGAACAATAACAACAGTAGCAAAATGTACAACTCATGTGGGATTTCATAAATATTTTATGAGTTTTATATAAACAATGAATGCTATAGAACTTCATAGAAGAGATGCCCTCTTTGGGAAAATCAGAGAATATTTTGTGAAAATTATAGGTGAAGAGGGCCTGGAAAGAGGGATAGGATAAAGATAAATTTATTTTATTACGAAAGTAATATATTTTAATTATAGAGAATTTAGAGAAAATAGAAAAACACGCAGAAGACCCTTTATGTGTACCATGTGTATATACAGGCACACATACATTTTTAAAATGTATTTTTGAACAATTTTGTTAATTACAATGTATTGTGAAATTTTCCTGTAAAATTAATTCATTTTACTACTTTCCACTTAAATGGTTGTATTTTCAATCCAACTAACCTTATGTACCATCAATAATTTGAGTGTCTACTGATAAATATTTAGGTTATTGATTTTCCTGTCTTTGGCAATGCAGCAATGAAAATTCCTGCAGACATATCTTTGCTAATGATTTCCTAAGGATAAATTCCTAAAGGTGAAATAATTAAGTCAAAGAGTATACAGGTCTATATTTAAAACTTTTTAATGTGGTGCAAAAGTAATTGCTGTTTCAGACTGTGAATTTTAAATCATTATAACTAGGCTCAAACACATCTTTATTAATCAATATAGGAACCATTATAATCAATGCATTTTTGCCAGCAAGAAGTAAGTTTGTTTTTTCCTGTGGTGTAAAAATTCATGCTTTGGGATTTGACGAACTCTTGGAAAACATTTTCTGCATCCTGCTGGTTGTGGAAGCATTTTCCCTGCAAAAAGTTGTCAAGATGCTTGAAGAAATGGTAGTTGTTTGGCAAGAGGTCAGGTGAATATGGCAGATGAGGCAAAATTTCATAGCCCTATTCGTTCCAACTTTGAAGCATTGGTTGTGCCACGTGCGGCTGGGCATTGTTGTGGAGAGGAACTGGGCCCTTTCTGTTGACCGATGCCAGCTGCAGGCCCTGCAGTTTTCAGTGCATGTCATTGATTTGCATACTTCTCAGATGTAATGGTTTCGCCAGGATTCAGAAAGCTGTAGCAGATCATACCAGCAGCAGACCAACAAACAGTGACCAAGACCTTTTTTGTGGTGCAACTTTGGCTTTGGCAAGTGCTTTGGAGCTTCTTCCCAGTCCAACCACTGAGCTGGTGGTCGCTGGTTGTCATATAAAATCCACTTTTCGTACACGTCACAATCCAATTGAGAACTGGTTCATTGTTGTTGCACAGAATAAGAGAAGACAACACTTCAAAATGACGATTTTTTTTTTTATTTTTGCTCAGCTCATGAGGCACCCACTTAGCAGGCTTTTTCACCTTTCCAGTTTGCTTCAAATGCCAAATGACTGTAGAATGGTCGAAACTGAGTTCTTCAGCAAATTCTCGTGTAGTTATAAGAGGATCAACTTTGATGATTGCTCTCAATTGGTCCTTGTCAACTTTTGGTGGCCGGCCACTACACTCCTCATCTTTTTTTTCTTTTTCTTTTTTTTTTTTCAATTTTTTTTTGGAAGCGAAGTCTCACTCTGTTGCCCAGGCCTGAGTGCAGTGACACAGTCTCGGCTCACTGCAACCTCTACCTCCCAGGTTCAAGTGATTCTCCTTCCTCAGCCTCTTGAATAGCTGGTATTACAGGCACCACCACACCCAGCTAATTTTTTGTATTTTTAGTAGAGACGGGGTTTCACTATGTTGCCCAGGCTGGTCTCAAACTCCTGACCTCAGGTGATCCACCCGCCTCGGCCTCCCAAATTGTTGGGATTACAGGCATGAGCCACCATGCCTGGCCCCTCCTCATCTTCAAGGCTTTTGTCTCCTTGGCAAAACTTCTTGAACCACCACTGCACTGTATGTTCATTAGCAGTTCCTGGGCCAAATGTGTTGTTGATGTTGCGAGTTGTCTCTGCTGCTTTATGACCCGTTTTGAACTCGAATAAGAAACTTGTTCAAATTTGCTTTTTGTCTAACGTCATTTCCATAGTCTAAAATAAATGTAAAATATACAGCAAGCAATAAGTCATTATCAAAAAACAAAGTGAGAAGTGTGCATTAAAATGATATATAACATAACCACATTTATTCAAGAATGTATTCTAATATCAAACGGCAAATCTCAACAATGCAAAAACTGCTATTACCTTTGCACCACTGTGATGCCAAAATTGTATACTTGGAACAGCTGAGCCAATTTATAGTTTTATTGCTATAAGAGTCACGTTATCCTGAAGTCTCACCAACACAGGTATTACAATTAGGGATTTTACTTTTCACTTTGAGGTTTAAAAATACACTACGTAATTTTAACTTGCACTTCTTTAGTTACAATAAATACTGACCTATTTTCTATCTATTTATTGGAAATTTATTTTCTATAAATTAGCTATTCCAAAGCCTTAGCCCATTTGCGTTACTGCTGCTAAGGTTTTCTGTTACATGTAAGAGCTCTTTATATGTTAAAATGAATAACAATTTATTGAATATATGTCACAATATTTTTTAGTTTTTAAAAAAAATCTTTCCTTTTTTACAGTGATTGTTCACATATTTAATTTTTTATGTTTCCTTATGTTCCTTTCATGGTTTCTGGGTTTTTTTTTTTTTGCCATGCACTAAACTTTTTCCCAAAAAATGTTATCGAAAATTCACATTTATTTCCTTCTACGTGTTTTATTGTTTATTATAAAAAATATATAATGTTTTCTCCATTTAGAATTTATTTTGGTGTGGTGCATCCTAACCATCTAACCCGTGTGTGTGTTTGAGTGCATGTACCTGTATGTGCCCACATATGCAATTTGTTAGGTGATTGAACCAGCAACATTTATCAAACACTTTTATGGATAAATAGAATTAATTTATTCAGAGAGACACCATAGATTATGTAGTCAGAGGAAATCTAATAAAAACACATATGTGGGTAGATATTTGGTAAAACATTTAGGGGCAACTCATGTGAACTGGTTTATTGTTATAAGTAGATTTGGAAAAGGGATGAGATGATGAAACACTTTGAATGACAGACTAAGAAGCATAAGGTAAGTTGGCCAGGTGGGATCTGCAGGCTTTCCTTCTCCAGACTTAGAGATTGCTCAGGTACAGACCACCACCGCAGACCAGACATCTTGCCAAAATTGAGAAGGGAGTGGGCTGGCAGCCCTGAGCTGTGGGCCTGCGGAGGCTCTACTGATGCTGAGACAAAACATATGTGACTCCTCCTTATGCAGTAATCTCCCCAAGAGGCACTGTGGCCCCATGAACTCTATTTCCATTCCCAAGCTCATCTCACAGCTATCGCAGTTGTGGGCAAGAGCTCCTGGGCCCTGGACCTGCCATTCCCTCCCAGAGCCTGGTTATTTCTTGTTCCCTGGGGAATGGTGGAGAGGGCCCTCTCCTCATCGTGTGGCCCTGCCTACCAGTCTCACTCTCCGGAAGGTGCTGCTCCATTTTCTACAATAACTAGGGAGGAGGGGAGGACCGAATGCCATGGCCTTCTCTTCGTGGAGTTCCACAGGCCCCATGTCCCTCTGCCCTTCAGTGAGGATCTAGAATATTTTTATGGAGGATTAGTAATAAAGAATACTGGTTTTCTCCCTTTCCCCTGGGACTTGTATGATGCTTCACATATGGACTGTGAACTGTACAGCTAGGTTCAGGAGAGTCTGGACTCTGAAATCACTTGAATGAGGCTGGGTCCAAGTCCCATCTATGCCACATGCTTGCTGTGTGACTTTGAGTTTGTTACTCAACTCCCCTGAGCCTCAGTTTTCCCATTTATTCAATGAGAATAAGAAGAGTACCTACCTGAGACAGACAGTGCTCTGCTAAGAGCTTCCTCTCCTTATCCCTACCTAAGAGAATCAGATTTTGTCCAAGTATTGAGTAATAAAGCATTCAAGGTAGGTGGGTTTCTTCCCCAGGGTCAGAAGATGAGACTCGATAGGACTAAGTCAGTTGTAGCAACCCATGACTCTTTACCAGGAGTTGGTTAAGAGATGGGCTCATGATTCCATTCTGCCTTAATGGGAGCTGGGAGGAGTCTGTTGGGGCTTCTTGGGAAAAAGTGTTCCTTTGTGAAAAAGAAAGAAGATATATCTAGAAAAAAAATCTCTTCTCCTTCTTGTTTCTGGAGATGTTGTCTGAAGATGGGATGCTTGGGACTGCAGCAGCCGCCTTGTAAGCATGAGGAGAAAGCCAAGAGCTGCACAGAGAAACAGATCCAAAAGCCTGACATTACTATGTAAGTGAATTGTTAACCCTGGGCCTGCCTCCTTTGGAAGCTTGTTTTTGTAAGGTAATTTGGAAAAAACAGAAAAAAACCAAAATAAAACAAAAACGTATGTGCTTGAAAGTCTTCGAAAGATATTAACTGGTGGCCAGGTGTGGTGGCTCAGCCTGTAATCCCAGCACTTTGGGAGGCTGAGGCAGGCGGATCACTTGAGGTTAGGAGTTTGAGACCAGCCTGGCCAACATGGTGAAACCGTGTCTCTACTAAAAAGACAAACATTAGCCAGGCATGGTGGCAGCCAGTGCCTATAATCTCAGCTACTTGGGAGGCTAAGGCAGGAGAGTCACTTGAACCCGGGAGGTGGAGATTGCAGTGAGTTGAGATTGTGTCACTGCACTCCAGCGTGGGCAACAGAGACTCCATCTCAAAAAAAAAAGATATTAACTATATTATTATCATCTTGACCACTGTAATTATTATTACAACCTATTGAGTATTTGATGACTACCAGGCATTATGCTCAATGTCTTAGAACACCAAGAACTGAGGTAGGACAGAGAAGATGGAGAGATGGATAGATAGACCTGCACAAAACTATTTCTAGTAAGTGGAATTAAATTTCCAGGCAGCTCTTGCTTGGTTAAGAACATAGTCTTGGCTGGGCACGGTGGCTCACGCCTGTAAATCCAGCACTTTGGGAGGTCAACGTGGGTGGATCACAAGGTCAGGAGATCAAGACCATCCTGGCTAACACAGTGAAACATCGTCTCTACTAAAAATACAAAAAAATTAGCCAGGCGTGGTGGCGGGCACCTATAGTCCCAGCTACTCGGGAGGCTGAGGCAGGAGAATTGCTTGAATCCAGGAGGCGGAGCTTGCAGTGAGCCGGATCGTGCCACTGCACTCCAGCCTGGGCAAGAGAGTGAGGCTCCGTCTCAAAAAAAAAAAAAAAAAAAAAAAAGAACATAATCTTATCCAGGAGAATCACTTGAACCCGGGAGGCGGAGGTTGCAGTGAGTCGAGATCAGGCCACTGCACTCCAGCCTGGGAGACAAGAGCAAAACTCCATCTCAAAATAAAGAATATGGCCTTAACGTCATTATCAGAGAATGAAGATTAAGCATTGAAAGTATAAGGAAAGTTATTTTGGTTTAATTCATGGTCCAGGTCAGAGTCAGGGCCTACACTGCATTCAGACCTAAATCCACTAGAATGCTGGGAATTAAGAACAGCAGAGTGAAATAAGATATAACATGGGGTTCAAGATTCACACCAATTAACTGTATCTAATCTGAAAATTTACTAAGTTTTAATAATTTTTTTAAAGATTCTCGATATTTAGTTACTATAATATCAAAAGGTTAAGATTATCCATCACAACATTTTTCAAAAGAAAACATTAATGGATTTTGCTGCAAAGAGATATTAATGACCCATAAACTTCCATAAGAATTGGGTATTCATAGTGAGAAGGTACGGTCAGTGGAGCTAAATAGCTTCTGAATTATTTTGAAACAAGATCTATTTGTAAATATTTTATATTCAAATTCAAGAAGACAAAAAAGAGAAGAAAAAGAAATATAATTTCCTAAATGATTCTTGGTAGGCACATTTTAATAGCTGATATTGCTAAACTGGTGGTTAAGTATTAGTGGAGTCTGCAGGCAGTGTGCCTGACTGTGGAGATGAGGGAATCAGAGTCCTCATGCAGACAGATGCTCACACTCTATCCTAGACTCTGTCTAGAAGAGATGCTACCAAATTGCTCATATCCTATCACTCATCAAATTTGACTGATCTAACTGCCTCTCTTGAATTTACTGACTTTCTCCATAGTCATTATCAATGTTTGTGTTTTCAGTGCCATTAATTTTTCTGATTGGGATTACTGTTCTCAGCTTCCTGTCTACTGTCTACTTCTCAGCACATACACAAATACTGCAAATGACCATCTTTTGTGCTCATGTATTACTCCAGTTCATTTTTGACACTTAGGTCCGTCAGTGGTTTTCCCTAAGTATCAAGTCTATATCTTCTCAGGATAGGCTGCTTAGTTCTATCTTTTAGGGTAATTCTACTAAAGAACTTTTCTATTAATATCAGAGATCCTGTCTTCTAGGTTGAAGAACAAGATAGGATGCTTCCCTTAATTTTATATTAGAATGGTTTTCACCCCTTTTTCAAAATCTTCTTAAAAGCCATTGATGAGTTTAGCAGGATCTGTTGATTTATGTATCTGAGATATTATTCTGGTTTCTCTGAAAAGATTGATTAAGAAAGGGTGAGCATAGAAACAAGCAGAATCAATAAGCAACACAAGAGAGGATGTTGATTTCAAGAAAAGATGTGAATAGTGCTGAGCTATAGTTAGGAGACAGAATAACCACAGCTTGTTGATGGATTAGATGTGCATGTAAAAAAAGAGAGGGTAGGAATTGAAGAGCTGGGTCTACAGCTGTGTCAGGTAATGAGGTAAGAACCAGTAGAAGATGGGCAGGTTTCAGGGTGAGACTAATCAAGATCTCTGCTTGAAGGAGGGTATAGACATCCCACTGGAGGTATCAAAAGCAAGTTTTGCTTATGAGTTCTGACTCTCAGGAGAGGTGTGAACTAGAGATCTGGTGAAGCAGCAATTATTCTACACAAACATACAAATGAGAAAATTGAGGCCAAGAAAGGCTACGTGACTTGTCTTGGATCACACAGACTTTGAGTAGCAGGACTGGGATGAAACCTATGTCAGTCTAAAGCTGAAGTTCTTTCACTGGACCCTTTTGTCATTAGTGCCTATCACTTGCCCAGCCCTTTCCTAGGCACAGAGGAAGGCACGAAAATACAACATGACCCTATTTCTTAAGGAGTTTACTTTCTTTTTTTTTTTTTTTGAGATGGAGTCTCGCTCTGTTGCCCAGGCTGGAGTGCAGTGGCACGATCTCGGCTCACTGTGAGCTCCGCCTCCCGGGTTCATGCCGTTCTCCTGCCTCAGCCTCTCAAGTAGCTGGGACTACAGGTGCCTGCCACCACACCCGGCTAATTTTTTTTGTATTTTTAGTAGAGACAGGGTTTCACCGTATTAGCCAGGATGGTCTCAGTCTCCTGACCTCATGATCTGCCTGCCTTGGCCTCCCAAAGTGCTGGGATTACAGGTGTGAGCCATCGCACCCGGCCACGAGTTTACTTTCTAGAACACCCCACTCCTAGTACTAGGGCTGCAGAAGGTATTTAGAAATAAAGCTAAATGGCAAATAATAAGTTGTTTTATCAGCATTTTATGGAATTTATGTCAAAATTATTTAGTTTATAGTCTATGTGTAAAAATTTTGGGATTGATAAGGAAGTTAGCATGGTTGCTTGTTTTGCAAAGTAATTTCTCAGCATCAGAAATGCAACAGCAGCCAGAATTCTTAAAATATTTAAAATATTTTAGACTTAATTCTTTATCTACCACAATTAGTGTAGTGAGAGTATGTGATATTATCTTAACAAATATCACCTAACAGTTTTTTTTAAAGTTTTATTTTTACCTTATAGAGGGAACTTATGAAATCTCCTTGGCTGTTGCCTTATGGACTAGGATAAAACATTAATCAAATTCAAACAGAAAAAGGACAAAGATCTTGTTTAAAGCAGTTTATCTGAAAAATGATGTGAATATTTGTTGATCACAGTTAGAATAGGAAAGCCTCTTCCGAAAAAAAATCAAATAATTTTAAATATGTAAATAGATAATTCCATCAAACAGTAATAGCTTAACAATAAGATAATTAGCTGGTCAAGTGAGTTAGGTGACAGTTTTCCATTTTGTAGACCTTCAAAACGACCACAGGCATGGAAGAGAGGGAAGAAGGGGGCACAGTGGCTCTTAACGGCCTTAGCCAGGAAGTAACGCTTGTCATTTGTCACTTTTGTTCAGAATCTTTCAGACAAAATGGGTTGCAGGCCTCCAATCTAACTGCAAGAGTGGGTAGAAAATGCCAGGGAGCATATGAAATAGTTGCAGAGTTTGGATATAATAGATGAGTCAATGATGTGACAAATTAAAGCTGAAGGCTGAAATAGCAGAAATAGAGGCAAGAGCAAGCTGGCTGAACCCTGCAGCCATCATTGTGATGGGTTCCTCTTCTCCATCAAAAGGGAACTAGTGTGAATCCACCATAGGAAACTGCTGGGCCAGGGAGGGTTCTCACCCTCAAAGACCAGGTAGAGAGATATTTAGCTTGGGGATTAGAACACTTGGTAAGGGAGTCTAAGTATCTTCTTCAACCATCTGCTGAGCTATTATTCAGAGAGGAAGCAGATTTACTCCACCTTACTTCAGAAGTGGCTGGCAGATTCCATGTAAATCAAATAAGGAAACATCTACTTCCAAACAGAATGGCATGCCTAGAAATAATAGTGAGCTTCCCATATTGGGAATCATTCAGACAGTAGTTGGGCAACTATGTATTGGTAATATTACGAGTGAATTTCTGCATTGAGTGAAGTGAATGACCTCTGATTATTGCTAATTCTAGGATTCTGAGTCTATTCTTATTGTTGTCTTTGTTAACATATTTAGTCTCTCAGAACTTGAAAATATATGAAGCTGAAGTTTGAAGATGAGAAGAAAGGGTGACATAACTTTTTCTATAACTTTGCTGTTTTTCTCTCTCAAAATTTTGCAACGGGCTCACTTGAACAAAGTTCACTCATTCTACATTTTCATAGTTGTTTGCTATAGATCTTGAAGTGCAATGAATCAGAACACTGCTCATTTGCCTTACTTACTACCACATTGACATTGATGTTTTCTGTTTGTGCAAAATGTCCTTGAATATGCTTTGAAAATCTGCATGACATACAAGGAAACTTCAGAATATAAGAACTTAGTTTTCCTTTTTTTTTTTTGAGATGCAGTCTCACTCTGTCGCCCAGGCTGGAGTGCAGTGGCTTGATCTCCGCTCACTGCAAGCTCTGCCTCCCAGGTTCACTCCATTCTCCTGTCTCAGCCTCCCGAGTAGCTGAGACTACAGGTGCCCGCCACCACGCCCAGCTAATTTTTTTGTATTTTTAGTAGTAACAGGGTTTCACCGTGTTAGCCAGGATGGTCTCAATCTCCTGACCTCGTGATCCACCCTCCTCGGCCTCCCAAAGTGCTGGGATTACAGGCGTGAGCCACCATGCCCAGCCAGTTTTCCTTTTTTTTTAAATTAGAAATTCTATTTTTTTGTTCTCTCTTTTCAATCCCTCAAATTTATTGCTATTACCAGAAAAGCTCAATTATTTCATTAAATTTCAGTCACTTAAATGTCTAAGGTCTATCTTTGTATACTGTCATCCCTTTTTCATGTGTTAGAGGAAGAAGTATCCTACCCTTTTCCAAGTACATGTCCTCCACCTGGATTCTGTTCCTATTTCTTCCTGCTCCCTGTATTATTATTTCCCTTAGTGCCTTTCCTTCTTCGCATAATTACCCAAGGCTCTTAATTACAATGTGTAAGCCAACATTTATTTTAATGAAATAAAGAAACGTATCATGTAGTTTCACAATTTCAGGACTGGTATGTGCTTTATTTTCTGCTAAGACTACACTTTTATCTCTTCCCTTTCAAACTTCTAAACTTCTATTTATCATTTAAAATCCAACTCACCTTTTACTTCTTCTCTATAAAGTAATAGTAAAGTTAGGCACTCTTCCTTATGGATTTATTCACAGCATAAACTTTATTGGAGAGTCTGTTATGAATGATCACTTGTTTACCTATCTGTCTCCATCCAGTAAATAGTAAAATCTTTAAGGATGAGGGGATGAAAGAGGACATTGAATATTGTGAGTGGCAGAGTTAATAATTTTTAGTGAATGGATTTAAGAAATATAATACTACCTGTGCCTACTCACAGATAGACAATGGAATACCATTCAGCCTTGAAACAGAAGGAAATTCTGTCATTGGCAAAAACATGGATGAACCTGGAGGAGGCTATGCTAAGTAACATAAACCAGGCACAGACAGACAAAATGCTGCGTGATTTCACTTACATGTGGTGTTTAAAAATGTCAAACTCATAGGAGTAAAGAGTAGAATGGTGGTTACAGAAGCTGAGGGAGGGGGATAGGGAATGGGGAGTTGTTGGTTGAAAGGTACAAAGTTTTATTTAGACAGGATGAATACATTTTAGAGATCTATGTACAGCATGATGACTGTAATTAACAATAATGTACTAGAATACTAGAATATTACTAAGGGAACAGATCTTAAATATTCTCACAACAATAATGACAAGTATCTGAGATGACAGCTATGTCAATTAACTTGATTCAATCACTTTACAATGTATACATAAATCAAAAAAATCACCTTACACACTGTAAATATATGACCTTTTATTTGCCAATTATACTTGAATAAAGCTAGATAAATAGGGAGGAAGGAAGGAAGGAGGAAGTAAAGAAAGAAAGAGAAAGAAAGAGAGAAAGAGAAAGAAAGAAAGAAAAAGAAAGAAGAAAGAAAAGAAAGAAAGAAAGAAGAAAGAAAGGGGAAGGAAGGGAAGAAAAAGGAATGTCAAGGACAAGGAAGGAAGAATGAAGTGTGTTTTGGGAATGGCAAATTGTCAGGCTTGGCTGCTATATTGTAAATAATAGTTAAAGATGAGGCTGGAGAACGGGGAGAAACCTTCACATACATATTGGTTACACATTTTTTTTTCAGTAGCCTCATCGGTAGACAGTAAAGGCTTCTGGTCAGGAGAATGACAGAATAAGACAGAATAAGACGAATGTTGCTGGAGACTTAGGTTACTTCCATATTTTGGCTGTTGTGAATAATACTGCAATTGGGAATGCAGATATTACTAACTTCAATTCCTTAGGATATATACTCAGAAGTAGGATTATTGGATCAAATGGTAATTCTATTTTTAACTTTTTGAGGAATCTCCATACTGGTTTCCATGATGGCTATACTAATTTACATTCCCACCAACAGTGTGCAAAAGTTCTTTTTCTCTCCATCCTTGCCAACACTTGCTATCTTTTATCTTTTTGATAATAGCTATACTAACAAGTGTGAGGCAATATCTGATTTTGGTTTTAATTTACATTTCTCTGATTACTGATGTTGAGCGTATTTTTATTTATTATTATTTATTTATTTATTTTTTAGACAGAGTCTCGCTCTGTCACCCAGGCTGGAGTGCAGTGGTGCGATCTCTGCTCACTGCAAGCTCTGCCTTCCGGGTTCATGCCATTCTCTTGCCTCAGCCTCCCGAGTAGCTGGGACTACAGGCGCCCGCCACCAAGCCTGGCTAATTTTTTGTATTTTTAGTAGAGACGGGGTTTCACCGTGTTAGCCAGGATGGTCTTGATCCGCTGACCTCGTGATTCGCCTGCCTTGGCCTCCCAAAGTGCTGGGATTATAGGCGTGAGCCACCGCGCCGGGCCAAGGTTGAGCATATTTTTATATACCTCTTGGCTATTTGTATTTTTTTTTAAATGTCTATTCAGGTTCTTTGCCTATTTTTAATCTAGGTTATTTGTTTTCTTGCTATTGAGCTATTCAAGCTCCTCATGTATTTTGAATATTACCCCATTCACATTCCATGTCCAAATGTTACTGATTTTATGAAGCCTATTTCTGAAACAGTTGCAACTCTCTTGAATATGTACATCATTTTGTTTGCATTTGAACTTCTTGCACACTATTTGTTTATGCTTCACACCCTTTGAGGGCAGGAATGTTGTTTATGTTACTTTTAAACACTAAAGTTCCCAGCACCAGACATTGCAATTAGTAAACTAACAAAAATGATTGCTGAGTAAAGAAGATATCATACTCCTTTGTTTCATATAGCTGTTCTATAAAACTGGGAAAAATCTAGATACTTAATCTTGCTTTTGGTTTTGTGTTTCTGTAGTTCAGTATATAGTCTATGATCTTTGAATCTGATAAATTTGCATACTTTTCTTTTCTCTGGCAATGAGTTAGTTGTTGTTGTTGTTGCTGCTGTTGTTATACTTTGGGAGTGTTTATAATCTCATGTGTTTGTTGGTGAAGGAGAGTTTCAGTGGGACTCTTTAGGATTTGGAGATATTACCTGAAGTCTCTGTCATTATTGTTATGGTTTGTTACAACTTTTATTTCCCTAAATGCCAGTATATATATTTTTTAAGTCTTTAAACCTGTAATCCTGTAAGGTACTTTATTTCTTATAGCAACACAGAGTGAAATGTTGATTTCTGTCTCTAGGTCTTAATATTTGTCTTCGTATTTAAGAGCTGAGTCAAATCTGTGATTCTTACAGCTTCCTGGTAATCTAATGACAGTTGGTTTTCTAATATTAACTAGAGGAATTAAAAAGAATGCTCAGAAACTTGTTCAAAACAGTTAAGGTCCAAACAGCAAAACTCCAGACTTCTATTTTCAACAAATCTGAATTTTTCTGATACTAAATATTTCATTTTTTTCCCAATTGAGTAAGTCTTATTTGCTATCTCATATCAATTTACAGCTTTGCCTTTCTCAAAGGAGATTTCTAAGGATTTAAACATACATCATAAACATTCTTCTGATCAACTCTTACATCTCTGAGAAGAAATTTGACGGTAAATATTTTTATTGTTTCTCCTTAAAATATGAGAAATAACAAGGCCACATTTCCATTGCAAGAACAAAACAAATTAGATAACGTCACTAATTCATCTAAGTAGCATGGACTCTTGCACAGAGTAGACACAAGGTAGTATTTCTTAAGTCCATTCACTAAAAAGTATTAACTCTGCTACTCACAATATTCAATGTCTTCTTTCATCCTCCCATCTTTAAAGATTTCACTATTTACTGGGTGGAGGCAGATGGGTAAACAAGTAATCATTTATAACAAACTCTCCAATAAAGCTTCTACTATGAATAAATCAACCCATAAGAGAGTGCCTAACTTTACTATTACTTTATATAGAAGAAGTAGAAAGGTGAATTGAATTTTAAATGATAAATGGAAGTTTAAAAGTTTAAAAGGGATGGGATAAAAGGGTAGTCCTAGTAGAAAATAAAGCATGCAACGTGTCTGAAATTGTAAAAATATATTTCATTCATTAAAAATAAATACTGACTTACACACTGTGATTCAGAGCCTTGGGTAATTATGTGATTCCTTTCTTAGAGGAAAAGGAGTTTGCAAAAGAGACAGAAAATGAGTGGCCAGAGAGGTAGAGGGAAAGTGAGGTGGGGGAGCTGCTGTAGGAAGTGAGGGCTTCCACTGAGAGAAATGCAGGTCATTTCATAAAGCAGGAAATAGGTGTGCATATGAAGCAGCTATTGAAAAAGGCTGGCAGTGGACAGTTACGGAAAAGAAGGTCTTGAAAGGTATACTAAAGCAATTTAGATTTTAGATTCTAATATCAATGCTTCTTAGCCGGGGTGGTGCCTATAATTATCTCTGAGGCTTTTCAACAATGCCCTCTGATTCAGATTTAATGGTTCCAAAATAGGACATTTGCACTTTAAAAACTGCCCAGAAATGGGTCTGTCCTGAGAAGCCATTACCTGCGTTATGAAAGTGAGAAATAGGGTCACAGCTGCATTTGAGGAAAACCACTCTTCACTCTAGACCATTGACTTAACCCTAGCTGCACAGGACCTCCTGGAGACCTTTCAAACCCATGACACTTAGGATCCACCCCAGACCAAACTACACAAGAAATTCCTCTGTGGAAACTGTCTGTATATTTTTAAGGCTCTCAGGTGATTTTAGTGTTGAGATCCATTAGTATACGACACAATAGGGCTGAAACCTGAAGCAGAGAAACCAGTAGGGTTGGTTTGACAGGAAGGTCCATGCTTCCTAATAAATTTAGGCCCATGAGTATACCGTTCAAGGAGCAGTCACCATGTTTACAAACATGTAAAATAAAGTCTTGCTTAAAGAGTTCTTTCTACTAAGGGGAAGTCCTGTAGCCTCCTACAGTTTCCTAGATGGCAGCACCTGTTTCCTGTCTCCTGTAAATAAAAGCTATGATCTTCTTCCCAGGCACACCAGCTGGAGAAAGATAAAAAGAATCTGAGATAAATTCTAAGGATTCTAACAAATAAAAAATGAAACCCGCAGTGAAATAATAGCTTTCTCTTTATTTCAAAGTTAAGAAATCTGAGGACGGGGAATTGATGTGGAAGAACTCACATTTATTTCATGCCTGCAATTTTCCAGGGATGGAACAGTTCTGGAGCACAAGAAAACAAAATGTGTGATGACGGGCACACAGTGCATTTCCTTTCACAGGACTTTCTGCTGATTTTGGGGGCCGGTGGCTTTTTAAAGTATCCTAGCTGGCATACATGTGCTCTCTCCCATACCCTCTCTCCAGTCCCCAGCTCTCTTGATGGGAGAGCTAGGATTGCCCCAGCAAAAAGATCGGAGGTGTTCAAGAAAACGTAGGTTACTAAAAGCAGGCTTCCAGCCCTGTCTTTTCCTCTGCAGCTCTCAGGCTGCACCTGTTTCAGGAGGAAATGAACTCAGAGGTGCTAAGAAAGCAGTCATCCTCAAGCTATCACTTTCTCCTCTGCTAGTTTTGGTGTAGGAGAAAAGCTTCAAAGAATCCAGGATGACCTGGAGTAATAAGCAGTAGTAAAATTCAGGAGCACAGGGGACACTGGAGAAAGCAGCAGGATTACATGTCACCCTTGTTATGAGGAGTGTCAGAATGGGCTCCCTAGGAAGTCAACTGTTTTCCTCCAAGGGGTATTGCTCTGTAGGATGAACAGCAGTATTTGGCCTGCCAGAGGGAACCCTGCAGTTCCTGCTGGACTGGGTGGCAACTATTGCTTCCAATGATGACTGTAATGACATCACCCATCCAACATTCTTTTTTTTAAAAAAAAAATTAAATTAAAATATTTATTTTAAAATAACTGTAACTCTACATGCAGTTATGACATATTACAGAGAGATCCAGGAGACAATTACTCAGTTTCCCTGAATAACATCTTGCAAAATTTCACTACAATATCACAATCATGATACTCACATTGATTGTCAAGATAGTCAACAGTTCTGGCATCACAAAGATCCCTATGTTGTCATTTTCTGACCACACCAACTACCCTCACACCACCCCGCTCCTAATCCGGTTCATTTTGTCTATGATTTTATGATTTCAAGAATATTGTATGAATAGAATCATGCAGTATGTAACGTTTTGTATTAGTTTTTTCTTCACTCAGTGTAAATCTCTAGAGAGTCATCCAAAATAGTTGTTTGTATCAAGAATTTTTTCTATTTTATCATTGAGTAGAATTCCAAGGTACAGATGTACCACAGTTTGTTTAACCAGTCACTTGTTAAGTGACTAGAGCTTCTATGAACATTTGTGTTTCAGTTTTGTGGAACACAAATGTTGATTTCTTTGGAATAAATGTTCAAGAATGTAATTGTTGGGTTTTATGGCAGTTGAATATTTAGTTTTATAAGAAACTGCTAAGTGGGTTCCCAGAGTGGCTATCCCATTCTACATTCTCACGAGTAATGTGTAAGTGATCCAGTTTCTCAGCAACCTTGCTAACATTTGGTATTTTCACTAGTTTTTATTTTAGCCACTTTGATAGGTGTATAGTGTATAGTGTGGTTTTAATGTGCAATTCCTTAATGGCTAAGCATGTTGAGTTTTTTTCTATGTGCTTGTGTGCCATCTATATATCCTTTTTTATTATTATATTATTTTAAAGTTTATGTCATTTTTAATTACAGATAATAACTGTATATATTTATGGGGTACCATGTGATGTTTTATCATTTAATCACTTCACAATGTATTCATATATACATTGTGGAATGATTAGTCAAGCTAATCAACATATCCATCGCTTCACATATTTATCATTATTGTTGTGAGAACTTTTAAAATCCACTCTTTCAGCAATTTAGAAATACACAATACATTAACTATAGTCACTGTGCTGTGCAATAGATCTCTAAAATTTATTCCTCCCATCTAAATAAAACTTTATCAACAAAGACTAAGACCAGCATCTCCCCATTGCCTCCCCACACTGCCCAGCCCATGGTAACCACTATGCTACTCTCCACTTCTCTGAGTTCTATCTTTTTCAGTATTCTACATGTACATGATATCATGCAGTATTGGTCTGTCTCTGCCTAGTTTATTTCAGTTAGCATGGTGTCCTCCAGGTTCATCCATGTTGACATAAATAAGATAACTTCTTTCTTTGTAAAAGCTGAATAGTATTCCACAGTATATATACATCACATTTCTTTATCCATTCATCTGTTGATGGACACTTAGTTTGCTGCCATGTCTTAGCTATTATGAATAATGCTGCAATGAAGATGAGAGTACAGATAACTCTTTGACATACTGACTTCAATTCCCTTGGATATATACCCAAATCTGGATATATATCCAGATTTATCCAAAAATATATTGAAAAATAGAATAGAAATTCTATTTTTAGTTTTTAGAGGAAACTCCTATATCTTTTTCCTGTGGCTGTACTAGTTTACCTCCTTAGCAACAGTGTACAAGGGTTCTCTTTTCTCCACATCCATATCAACACTAGTTACCTTTTGTCTTTTTGATAATAGTTATTTTAACAGGTATGAGGTGATATCTCATTGTGGTTTTAATTTGCATTTTCCCGATGATTAGCGCCTTTTTCGTATATCTATTGGTCGCTTGTATGTTTTCTTTTCAGGAATGTGTGTTCAAGTTATTTACTCATTTTTAAATTGAGTTCATTGTTTTCTTACTATTGAGTTGTTTGAGTTCTTTATGTATTTTGGATATTAGCTCCTTGTCAGATGTATGGGTTGCAAATATTTTCTCCTAATCCATGGGTTGTCTCTTCACTCTGTTAATTGTATAGATTGCTGTGCAGAAGCTTTTAAGTTTAATATATGTATGTCCTTTTTTGTAAATGGTGGTTCATGTCCTTTGTCCATTTTTAAATTGGATTTATATTTACTGTTGTGTATTGAGTTCTTTATGTATTCTAGATACTAGTCCTTTGTCAGACACATGGTTTGCACATATTCTGTCACAGTAACTTTTTTTTGTCCGAACATTTTTAATGTTAATCAGCTGCAATTTATCATTTTTCCTTTTTAATCATGTTCTTGGTTTCAAGTCTAAGAGCTATTTCCTTAGTCATAGATTTCCAAATTTTTCTTATAAATTTTTTGTAAAAGTTTTATAGTATTGTGTGTTTATGTCTCCATTGTGAGTTAGTTTTTGTTTAAATTATATGGTGCCTGTGGATGTCCAATGACTTTCACATTATTTGTTGAAAAGGCTATCTTTTGTATATTCAATTGCTTTTGCAACTTTGCTCCACTCTGGATGAAACAGTCTGATGGATCAAAAAATAAAGTCTGTGATCAAGGAAGCACAGAATAGGGTTCCTCTTATACTACAGCCTGCTTATTTTCCTGGGACGGGTTAGGTATATTTATGTCATTTTTGAGTACTGTGTTCTGTTCCACTGATCTACGCATCTATCTTTTTTTTTTTTTGAGACGGAGTCTTGCTCTGTCGACCAGGCTGGGGTGCAGTGGCGCAGTCTCGGCTCACTGCCAGCTCCACCTCCCGGGTTCACGCCATTCTCCTGCCTTAGCCTCCCGAGTAGCTGGGACTACAGGTGCCCGCCACCACGCCCAGCTAATATATATATATATATATATATATATATATATAGTATTTTTAGTAGAGATGGGTTTTCACTATGTTAGCCAGGATGGTCTCGATTGCCTGACCTCGTGATCCGCCCGCCTCGGCCTTCCAAAGTGCTGGGATTATAGGCGTGAGCCACTGCGCCCGGCCTATGCATCTATCTTCTTATCAATACCATACAGTTTGGTGACTGCAGCTTCGTAGTTAGCCTTAATATTGAGTACAGTGTTTCCTCTCACCTTATTCTTCTTTTTCAAGTTATTTTTAGTTATTCTGGAGTTTGTATCTTTCCATAAATTTTAAAATGTGCTTGTCTAGGTCAACAGATGGAAACTTCCTGAGTTTTTGATAGAAGTTACATTAAATCCATAGTCAATTTGAGAAGAATAGACATCTTTACTATGTTAAGTCTTCCAGTCTATGAACACAGTGTGTCTTTCCATTTATTGAGGTCTTTGATTTTTTTCACTGGACTTTGTAATTTTTAGCATATAGGTTTTGTACATATTTTGTGAAGTTTATATCAACATATTCCATTTCCTTTGGAGTTACTGTAATTGTTATCGTTTTTAATTAAAGTTTTGACATGGTCATTCTTAATATGTAGAAATGCAATTATTTTTTGCTGTTGAAATTGAATCCTGTGACTTTGCTAAACATACTTATTAGTTCTAAGAGGTTTTTATTTTTGTAGATTCCCTGAAATTTTTAAGTAGATTATCATGTCATCTGCAAATAAAGACAGTATTTTTTCTTCCTTCACAATTGGTATGTTTTTCTTTCTTTTTTTTTTCTTTTTTTGCTTTATTGAAGTGGGCAGAACTTTCAATTCTGTGTTAAATAAGAGTGGTGATATTAGGAAATAGCATTCACCAATTAAGTATGTTGCTAGCTATAGATGTTTTGTGGCTATTCTTTGTTAAAATAATTTTCTCTATTCCTAACTGAGGGTTTTTATCGTGAATGGGTTTTGGGTTTTGTCAAATACTTTTTCAGCACTAATGGATATGATCATTTGCAGTTTCCTTTCTAGCCTATTGATAAAGTTGATTACATTGATTGATTTCAAATGTTGAACTAGCCTTGTATACCTGAAATAAATCTCATTTAATCATGGTGTAAAATTCATTTTATACCTTGTTAGGTTTGACTTGTTGATGTTTCATTGAGGATTTTTTTGTGTGTAATTCTGTGAGAGATGTTAGTCGGTAGTTATCTTTTATTGCTGTATTTTTGTAGTTTGGGTATCAAGGTAATACTGGCCTCGTAAAATGAGTTGGGAATTATGCCCTCTGATTCAGTTTTTTGGTAAGAGAATGTATAAAATGGTTTTAATTGTTGTTTTAAATGTTTGGTAGAATTCTCCAGTGATATCATTGAATCTTAAAGATTTCCTTTGAGAGCTTTTAAATTACAAATTCTATTTATTTAATGGTTATAGAACTATTCAGATGATCTTCATCCTTCTTGAGTTTTGGTTGTTTGTAGTTTTTGAGGAATTGGTCTATGTCTTCTAGTTGTCACATTTATGAGCATACATGAAGTTGTTTGCATTTCCTTATAATTCTTTTATTGCCTGTAGTCAGTAGTAATATTCGCTGTTTAATTCCTGATATTAATGATTGCTGTTTTTTCTTTGTCTTTGATAGTCTTGTTGAAGTTTTATCAATTACAGTGGTTCCTTCTAATAACTAGATATTTGTTACATTTATTATTTCAATTGTTTCCCTGTTTTTAATTTCATTGATTTCTGTTGTTATTTTTATTATTTCCTTCCTTCTGTTTGCTTTGGGTTTATTTTGCTTTTCTTTTTCTAGTTCCCTGATGTTAGAACTTAGATTATTGATTTGTGACCTTTCCTCTTTTCTACTATTAGCTATCAGTTTGCCTATTAGCACTGCTTTATTTGCTTCACGTATATTTTGATATGTTATATTTTTCTTTTCATTCAGGTCTATGAATATTTTATTTCCTTTGAGATGATAAAGCTTTGCAGGCTGGGTCATTTGTTGTAGGGAAATCCCCTTTGCCAGCCAGACCAGCAATTTGTTTTCTCTAGGTAGCAGAGGGGAGTCTCATTCATAAGAGAACAAAGATGCTTCCTGGACCAGGTGCTTGTTGCGGCTGGATTAACCTTGCTGGAATGTGCCACCTGCCAGGTGTCTCTCTGTGGGGGAAAAAGAGCCTCAGTCTTGGTGTGCTTCTTATTTTTAACAGGGTCTGCAATAGGTCCTCTTCTCCATGCTGCCCGACTCACCTGTGTTGTCAGTGAGACTCTAGTTCAATTATCCAGAGGAATGAGCATACCTAGACTGCCTTCTGTTGCTAGTTTAGAGTTGGGAGATGCCAGACCTGGTTTCCTTTCTGCTGTTGAGTGGGTGGTCCCAAGACACTCTGCCACTATGTGGTTCCTCTAGTTCTGGGGTTTCCAACAAGTTCTCCTTCCTTTATCCCCCTTTACAAGTTCGCTTTTGATTTCATCTTGTGCTATTCCCAGGGGTTATAGTTGTACTCACAGGGGAAAGGAAAAGAGCCATGAGAAATGAATCTGCTCCATCTCACATGAACAGGAAGTCAAATAGTTTACTTTAAAAGTCTTTATTAATGCTTCTTTTTCATGTCCAGTTAACATATTAGTTAGCAAATGGTCAATTGAGTTGTGGGATCAATAGCAGTCACAAATATTATTATAACAGACCTGTATCATCAGCCAAGTGTTTGTCAATATGTGCTACAATAATTTCCTCACTCATACAATGCCACGTGGAAACATGCAGAATGCTGTGAGATTTAAGGACTGGAAGAAAACCGGCTGCTACCGGAACTCTTCAGCCAAAGACAATGACACAATCCTCCCGTCTTAATGGACACTTCCCATAACTGCATGTTGCAGTTTTCAAGTAGTTAAAAGAGACATTTCTTTCATGAATAGGGCAGGGATAAATGTTTTAGTTTCAAATAAAAAAAAAAATCACCAAAGGGTCATGTTAATTCAACGGCATGTCAGATTACAGAATGTGGTTCTTTTGTTTTGAACATCCCCTAGGTTTATTGGAATATAGAGTGATTTATTCAGACCAACAAAGGATTATAAAAAATTACACACCAGGATATATTTTGGAAAAATATTCTGAGTGATTTTGCTTAACTTTGTGCCGTATCAGTTCATCAAAGTGGTAATTCATCTAAAGCGCTAAAATTATGTATAAAATTCTGTGCTTGGCACATTGGTAACTCCAAGGAAAAGAAAAAAAAATCTTGCTTTCAGGACTGGCTCTACTCAAAGGGATTTTTCAAACATCAATGAAAAAGAGCCTGTGATACAGGACAGCACATAATTAAGTTTCCATGATTAGGAAGAAAAATTACTGCAGGAATTCAGAAGAGAGAGTGATTGCTGTGAATTGGGCTGTTAAGTGAAAGTTTGAGGGATGTTCAGGATAGGTATGATGGGGTGGGTGGGAGATGGACACTGTGAACACAGCATGAAAGTTAAAATAGGCAAATGATGCATAGAGGGCAGGCCGTCAGCCAGTCTAGCTAGAGAAGTGGACTTGTTTTAGTTGAGAGTTTAGCTGAGGCCAGGTTCTGCAAGACTTGAATGTCAGACTGAGAAGATCTTTATATTCTGAGGACACAGGGTACTTTGCAATGTTTTCAACTGATAGTTGGTGCAAGCAAATACTGAGTAGGTGAGCATCAGTTTGCAGAGTCATGGTGAGGACTAGATAAGGATGTGTGTGTGTATCTCTGTGTGTGTGTGTGCACGTGTGAATCATTTAATATTATGTTTATTTATATTTTGTGGTTTGGTATCAATGTTCACAGTAAACTGCTTTCTTCAATATTGCTTTAAGTATGATTTCAATTTATCCATGTGCAGTTGAAAGTAAATAATATTAAGCCCAAAACTGTAAAATTAGTGGTTTCACTGTGACCTTGTTATGTGGCCCTGACTGATATCCATTTTTCCAAGGCTCGACTGAATATATGGGAGGAGAGTGAAAATTATCAAAGATAACTCCAAAGTGTCTACTCTGGTTGATTGGGACAAAATGACAAATGCACTAATTTTAAAACATTTTGTTATTTTTATATTCATAAAAAGAGTTGGCATGCTACCTAAAATAATAATATGAGTAACATGCTTTATAAATCAAAGAACATAGATAAAATCCTTTAACATACACGATTATTAAGTATATACTGGCTGTTTGAGAGAAAAAAACAGACAAAGTGATATATTTGTATGAGAAATAAAAGCAGGTGTTATAACTCAACAGTGAGATCATCTCCCTAACTAACACGAAGCTGGCTTTTGATTGAAGAGCTGACTACCCTCATGTAATTCCCATGTACTAATGAGTGCCAACCAGTTGCACATAAGTTAGGACTCAAGTCTGACCTAACAGAGTTAGGTGAGTGTGTGAGACTCTGGGAGAAGCATATTGAATAAAATGCAGTGTAATTTAGTAATTATATTTCTTATTACATTATTGCTCGAGTAATAATTTTCAATCCAATAACATAACGATGATCATTCTTTGTGTACTCCTATGTTGTGACAGTGACATAAAATAGTAAAGGAGACTTTAATAAATGTTTTTTGAATGGAAACAAATAAATGAGTGAATAATGAACATCTGCACTCTATGTCTTCTTCGGAGAAGCCGACATAGGAAGAGAAGCAAAGCAAAGAAGGCAATCCATGGAAATGGCCATGGAAAGTCAGCTCATTTTCAGTCTGGACTTAGATCAGGCCATCCAAACAATGTTGCTTGTTCTCTGAAATAATCTTTCATTCTTGACGTGGAGGACACAAGAGCAAATGTCATGAAAATTCAGTGAGAAACCTCGCCTTCTGAAAATTATATATGTATCTCATTTAAACTCACTTGCGCACTATTACACTCATAGTAGACAAAGACCAATATGCATGAGATTTAAATGATGAAGCTCTAGGTAACTGCTTTGCAATGCCCATGAACAATAAAATCGTGAGTGTGCATTTTTAAAAATAAGTAGATAATGAGATGCGAAATCATTGTAATAATGCTTTTCTAAGTAAAAGCTGCCAACTTGCTGACATCAAAATTGTGCCATCCACAGCTTAAAATAGAGTGGATGCATTTCCTAAAGCCCATCACTTTGCTGTCACATTCATTTGCCTCTTTAAAATGAAGGGTTTATTTCACCTTTTATAAGTAATTATAGGTTGAGAAGTCCCCGCTCTGTCTCCTACCTACTTTGCCTCTCATGCTGTGGGTTCTGCCACTTCTCCCAGGCAGGCTGATAATGGAGCAGGACAAGGCTTAAAGGATGAAAATCCAGTGAGGGAATGGTGTTCTGGCTTGGGAAGAGCCCTGAGCAATTCAGCCATTAAGGTGGCACTCTCTTGTAGTTAAGGTAGCACCCTCTTGTAGTTAAATTTTGGGCAGATTTTCAGGCTCAGTATTACTCAGTGCTCAAGTTGCATATGATCTTTGATTTACAAACCCATGACTTTTTTCTCACTGTTAAAGTTGAAGTTTTGGTACAAGCAAAATACATTGAAGAAACTGCGAGGGAAGACTGACTGTAACCCTTCCAGTCATTCCCAAATCAACCACAAGTACCCACTTAATGCTGAAAAGGCATTGATAAGTGTTTGGGCAAACCACTGTTCTGGTCCTACAGTGATTCCTGAGCCTGCACTGCACTTAGTTCTTTGTGGGTTTGTTTACCAGCCATGGACTAAGCACCACTTCCAGCTAAAAATAAAGTGATTGTTTAAAAAAATTTAGCTCCAGCTTTCAACAATTTAGCTGCCTAGTTAGGGAACAGAGATGATGTTAAAATAGTAGCTATTGTAACAGAATAAAGATAGGTGGTGCCAGGTCACAGGGATTGTGAAGGACAAATCCCCAAAGAAGGGCAGAGGAGGTGACTCTGTGAGAGACTCTGTGAACACTTCATAGACTTGGCAAAGTTTCTTCTAGTCTTTGCCTGGAAAACATGTTTTCAATAAGGGGAATTGAAAAAGAAGGAGCAGAAAAATGAGTCTAAGGAAAGATGGGCCTGGTAATATCGTGCTTTGGCTTTGGAGGTGATAATGATAATGATCTGTACCAGATGTGGCTCTTACTTTACCCATAAACATTTCCTCCACCTCTGAATTAACCTGCAATCTCAGAGCACAGTTTCCACCTCAAACACCCACTTTTCTTGGCTTCTCTGCCTGAGAGCTTTTTCTTGAGTCACAGGAGCTTACTGGCCCATTGCTGGGGCATCAATAAGCGTGTGAGGTTTAATGCCCCCAGGGGAACCCCCAGACAATTAAAAATGGACACCAGTGGATAACTACCCACAGGTTCTTTACCTGCTTTCTACACAGAAGGTCTTCAGAAGGGAAAAGGCTAGTGTACTAGACAGAATAATGGCTCCCAACAAAATCCATGTCCTGTCCAGGATGGTGGCTCGTGCCTGCAATCCCAACGCTTTGGGAGGCTGAGGCAGGAATATCACAAGGTCAGGAGTTTGAGACCAGCCTGGGCAACAAAGCAAGGCGTGTCTGTACAAAAGAAAATTATGGTAACAACGAAATCCATGTCCTAATTCCCAGACTCTTTGAACAAATCACGATTCAAGTAAAGATTTTGAGATGCGGAGGTTTTCTTGGATCATGTGGGTGGGCTCTGTAATCACAAGGATCCTCGGAAGGGAAAGAGTGAGGAAGGAAAGTCAGGGTCAGAGAGAGATGTGAAGATGTCACACTGCTGGCATCGAAGATGGAGATGAAGCCACTGCATGTAAGCTGAAGTAAACAATGCAACCAATTTTTCTCTAGAGACCTCAGAAAGGAATGCAGCGCAGATGACACCTTGATTTCCCAGGCCCTTGTCACCTCACACCTAAGTTATTACAACAACTTAACTAGTTTCCTGTTGACAGTCTTTCTCTGTTCCAATCCACTCCACACTGAGTCAACAGGTTACTCCCTCTGAAGCTCCCTGCAGAAACTCTCAATGGCTCTTGTGACAGTGCTATCACTTAATAGAGTTGACTCTATTAGATACAGGCTCTGGAGTCTGGTGCTTCTATGTAAGTCCTGGGCTTCTTAAGCTTTGATGTATAAAAGATGCTCTCAGGCTTTCCTTTTTTGTTTTTAAGGCTGAATTGTATTTCATTGTATAAATATAGCACATTTTCAACAACATGGGGGAATCTGGAGGACATCATGCTAAGTGAAATAAACCAGACATGGAAGAACAAATACTACATGATGCTACTTACAAAAGGAATAAAAAAGAGTCAGACTCAAAGAATGAGAGAGTGAAGTGGTGATTGTCATGGCCTGGGGAGAGCGGCAAATGGGAGATATTAGTCAAAGACTACTAAGTTTTGATTATACAAGATAAATAAGTCCTAGAGATCTACTGCGCATCACTGTACCTATGTTAACTATACTGTGTTATATGCTTAAAAGTTTGCTAAGAGGGGCCGGGTGCGGTGGCTCACGCCTATAATCCCAGCACTTTGGGAGGCCGAGGCGGGTGGATCACGAGGTCAGGAGATTGAGACCACGGTGAAATCCCGTCTCTACTAAAAATACGAAAAAATTAGCCGGGCATGGTGGCGGGTGCCTGTAGTCCCAGCTACTCAGGAGGCTGAGGCAGGAGAATGGCGTGAACCCGGGAGGCGGAGCTTGCAGTGAGCGAGATCGCGCCACTGCACTCCAGCCTGGGGGACAGAGCAAGACTCCGTCTCAAAAAAAAAAAAAAAAAAAAAAAAGTTTGCTAAGAGGGTAGATGTTACATTATGTGTTATCACAGAAGCAATAATAATAATAATGTAATAATGAATAAGATGGCAGGAGGAAATCTTTTGCAGATGTGGTATGGGTTTACCGCACAGATTGGGATGATGGCTTCATGTGTGCATACTTATCTCCATACTCATCCAGTTGTACATGTTAAATATCAGCTTTTTGTATATCAGTTTTTCCCCAGTAAAGTGCATTAAAAATGCTTGTAGGCCCTGGACAGCATGTTCAAAAAGCATATTTTAAATCCCTACCCCTATGGTATACTGACCCAATTAATGAACTCCCTGAATCCATGCCTACATCCGTGCCTTGCATTGTGACTTCGTAGTTACTTGCATTAAAAGGTGGAGTCGATTTCTCATATTTTGAATAGCTAACTGTTACAACCAACTCCCAAAGACTCAGATTCCATAGGTAGATATGGGGAAATGCACCCGAAAACTCATTTTTTAACAGATGATTCTGTTTTGAGGCTTGTCCAAAGACCTAACTTGGGAAGCACTGGGATACAGCAGCTCAGTTGGAGAGAATTTAGCATGAGGTGAAAGATGCCGTCTGTGAAGGCAGCATAGGCCTGACAAAAGCCTGGAGAGCAATGACAGGTAAGAGATCACTATAGTGACCCATAACTGAGTCAAACCTCACACAGGAGAATATGCAGACGTGCTTGCAGCAGATGCCTGGAGGAGCGTTGAACTACTGATCCAGCAGTGTGTCCATGAGAAGCTACTCTGGTTTATAAATATGACTTTATAGAGTCATGGCTATTAATTTACATCCAGAAAAGTACCTATACTTGATTATTTTGATCACAGCCCTTAAGCAAAGGCACACCTGGAAGCCCAGTACACAAAGCAGATGCATATGATGGAAGTAGATGGCTGTGCACCCCAAGTGCTCTGTCTCACTTTCCCAGTGCTGCCTTCCCTTGAGGCCATGGAGGGGTCTCTGTGGACCAGAGTAAGAAAATCACTGACCTGCAGGATGAAATTTACATTCCTTGTTTCTGGTATGCAAGGCTCCCACAATCTGGTTTTATTGTTCAGGTTAGACATTGTGCATAAAAACCACCCCAAATTTAGTGGCATAAAACAACAACCCTTTTATGCCCATAGATCTGTAGGTCAGGAATTCAGATTTGGCGCAGCAGAAATGCCACGTCTCTGCCCTTTTGGATGTCTGCAGCCTCAGAGGGGAAGGCTCAAATGGTTGTGGCTGGAATCTTCTGGGGGCTTGTTCACTTACATGCCTGCTACCTGGGTGGGATGAATCAAAGGCTGAGCTCACCTGGAAGTGCTGACTAAAGCTTTTCCATGCTTCTCCATTTGGCTTGGGTTTCTTTCAGCGAGATGGCTGGGTTCCAATATGGAGTGTCATAATAAGGGTCATGTGGATAGTGAGTGTTCCAAGAAATCCAAACAGAACCTGCATGAACTTTGACGAACTACCCTCAGGAATCTCATGACTTCACCTCTACTGTACTTCCTTGCTCATGGTAGTCACAAGGTTCCATTCCAGTTCCATAGGAGGAAATATGGACACCTCTGTTTGGTGGTAAGAATGTCTTCATTGTCTTGCGGGATGGAGATATTGATGCTGAGATCTTTAGGAAACATAATCTGCCACAGTCCACTCTCTGGCCACAAAAATTCTTTTTATTATTATTATTATTATTATACTTTAAGTTTTAGGGTACATGTGCACAACGTGCAGGTTTGTTACATATGTATACATGCGCCATGATGGTGTGCTGCACCCATTAACTCGTCATTTAGCATTAGGTATATCTCCTAATGCTATCCTTCCCCCCACCCCACCCCACAACAGTCCCCGGTGAGTGATGTTCCCCTTCCTGTGCCCATGTGTTCTCATTGTTCAATTCCCACCTATGAGTGAGAACGTGCAGTGTTTGGTTTTTTGTCCTTGCAATAGTTTGCTGAGAATGATTGTTTCCAGCTTCATCCATGTCCCTACAAAGGACATGAACTCATCATTTTTTATGGCTGCATAGTATTCCATCGTGTATATGTGCCACATTTTCTTAATCCAGTCTATCATTGTTGGACATTAGGCCACAACAATTCTTAACCAAGCAAAATGCAAAAACCCTTTGCAAATACCACAGTGTCTTATCACATTATAATTCCAGCTTAAGGGCCAAGATCTCATGTAGATCAGGTCTAGAAAAAGATGAAGCTCTTCAGGTCAAGGGCTTTGAGTACAGTTCAGAGGGACAAGCTATTGGTCCTCAACTCCCTACAAACAATAGTGGGAACTAGACGACAATACTAGGCGTCACAGAAGAACACAGGAAATGAAAATTGCTGTTGTGGCACATCTCTGGGAAATACATCCTGCCATACTTATCTTTTCAGCTTTTCATCTATTCATTTCTAATGTGGATCTTGCATCATATGTTAAGGGCATCACGCTTCTACAGGTTTCTCTGCTTCTGTTCACAAAGTTCTTCCCCGCTAGAAATATCTTCACAACTCTTTCCTGCCAATCAAGACCTATCTCCCAGCCAGGTGCGGTGGCTCATGCCTGTAATCCCAGGCACTTTGGGAAGCTGAGGTGGGTGGATGACCTGAGGTCAGGAGTTCGAGACCAGTCTGGGCAATATGGCAAAACCCCATCTCTACTAAAAGTACAAAAAAAAAAAAAAAATTTGCCGGGCGTGGTGGCGGGTGCCTGTATCTCAGCTACTTGGGAGGCTGAGACAGGAGAATTGCTTGAAACTGGGAGGCAGAGGTTGCAATGAGCTGAAATCATGCCACTGCACTCCAACCTGGGCAACAAGACCAAAACTCCATCTCAAAAAACAAACAAACAATACTATCTCCCTCTAGGTTTCCCAATACCTCCTATTCCTTGACGTTTCCTGTGACAGTCCAACCTACAGTGATATGTTCACATTCTCAATCCCCGAGTTCCCACTATTGCCATGCCTAGTGTTTGGTGCTGAGGATAAAAGAATGAGGAAACACAGGATGAGGTTTAACCTCAAGAAGCTCAGAGACTAGTGGGGAAGATAAATATCAATTAAACAATTACACAAACAAATACAATAGTTCAACAGTAACATGCAAGAGAGATGCACGATGCCACGAGAATCTGTACAAGAGAATTTAACCAGTAGAGAGTGTACGAAAGGCCTTCACAAAGACATGATAATGGGTTAAACAAAGGGTCATATTTAAAGAGGAGTCTTAGGCAGTGGAACAACAGGAGCAAACACCTTGCAGCAGGAATGAGCATGAAAAGAAGAAAAAGGGTAGAGGGCAAATTGTGAGATGGGGCTTGAGTGGTGGGCATGTGGGGCTGTCCATCCATGAACAGTGGCAGCCCTTGAAGCATTTAGACTGAGGTGAAGTGGGGTGAAGGTTGTCGGCATGATCAGATTTGCCATCTAAAAAGATTTTGTTGGTAGGGGTATATGGAGAATGGATCAGGGTGGGGCCCGATGTGGGCAGCCAAATTTGGAGACCTTTGATTAGCTTAGGCTGGCGAGTTGGTTATTAGAGCATTGGTAGTATTGAAAGAATTTGGACACCTCAACACCCATGAAACACTTAAATCCACACCAGTTTATAACATCTCATATTTTCATGTATTTGATTCATGATTAAATTCACTGATTAATCTGGACACACAGGTATATTAGTTTTTTCACTCAAACTACATGGTATGGTATAATAAAATCCTTGTGGTTGGACTTTTTAAAATATATTTTTAAGTGATCAACATATGGATATGTAGTTACTACAGCTTGAATATCCTTTGTCTGAAATGCTTGGAACCAGAAGTATTTCCGATTTTATATTTTTTCCGATTTTGAAATAGTTGCATACTCATAATGAGATATCTTGAGGACAGTGCCCAAATCTAAACACAAAATTCATCTATGTTTCATATACACCTTATGTGTGTAGGCTGAAGATAATTTTATACAATATTTTGAATAATTTTGTGCACCCATCACATGAGACCAGGAGTGGAATTTTCCACTTGTGCTGTGATTTTGGTGCTCAAAGAGTTTCAGATTTGGAGCGTTTCAGATTTTGGATTTTCAGAATAGGGCTGCTCAATCTATATTAAATAAATATTTGAATGAGATAATAAATTAAAGAACAAATCAATTAATTTGAAGGCATTATTTTTTATAAGGACTGTTTTAAGTTCTCTTTCTAAAATATCAACAGTACCCATTGAAATTGTCAAATAATAATCTGTTGCACAGAGTAAAATTTGGGGCCACTCTCAAAAGTGCCAGCAATTTTTCAGAACCCAATATGAGAAGTGTTCAAAAATTATCCCTTGCAGTCAGGCCTTGGCCTCCTGTAGATCTCCATGGAACCTGGCTATGGTTTAGGTCTTGAAGCAATCAATTCTGGTCAACTACCAAGTTTGAGCCCCAACCCCACAATCACACCATGGGAGGAGCTTAAATGTCACACAGTCCAAAGTCTGTCCTTGATAGATGTCTGGTGGCTGCACTAAGATGGATGGCTCTGGTGACCTGTCCAGCTGCTACTGATCCTACTCTGAGACCTTAGCCCAGTGCACACTACCCTAAGAGTTCTGAAATGGCATCATCCAACCATCTATTCAGATTGTATGGTAGTTAGTGCTGTAAGCCAGCTTATCATGGTCATTTGAAAGAAAATCAAGGGGCTAAAGATCAAAGACGTATCTTGGAGGGGGTGGGCAATTGTGAGACAGAGTTGTGGGCACAGGTAGACTCATACTGCCCTTAAGAAGAAACCTTATGAAATCCTGAACACCAAGCAGAATGTTTTAGTAGATGTTAAAGATCTTGCAGGTAGTCATTATAGAGAGATAAGACTCCAGTCAACGGAAGGCTAAGACAGTACACCTAGTAACATTAAGAAAAAACCAAACAAACAAACAAACAAAAAAACAAAAAACAGGAGATATATGAGTGGCCCCCTTTGTGATATGGTGGATACAATTAGATCAGTTAGCGTATAGATTGAGGGGATATTAGGGATAATACAACAATCAGGATGGCAGAGAAGAAAGGAACCCCAGAACGACCCTCTGTCCATATGAGTTTCAGATAATACAACATCATCCGAAGGGATGGCACCCGGTGGTTGTTAGCTGACAACCTTCTGGAAATACTAGAATCCTTAGGGCAGACCTCACAATCAAGGCAGAGTTATTACATATCCACATACAGATGTTGCTATTGTCTTAGTCTGTTTTCTGTTGCCATAAATGAATACCATATACGGGGCAATTTATAAAGAGTAGAAATTTATTTAGCTCGATTCTGGAGTCTGGGTAGTCCAGGAGCATGGCACCAACATCTGGCAAGGTGCTTTGTACTGTGTCATACATGGCAGAAGGCATTCTCAGGGTGAGAAGGCAGGAGCGTGTCAGCTCAGGCTTCTCTTCCTCTTCTTATTAAGACGCCAGTCCCATCATGGAAGCCCCACCCTGATGACATTATGTAATCCTAGTTCCTTCCCAAAGACCCCACTTCCAAATACCATCAACATAAAAATTTGAAGATTAAGTTTCCCACACATTAAATTTTCAGTGGGAGAAACATTCAAATAATAGCACTGATCATAGTCAAGAATTAAGATATTAATACATAACTCAGTCAGACAATGAACTCTTCCCTGCTAAGTCAGTATAGCCCTGGACTGTCCCATGTGTGATGCAATGGCCCTTATGGCTTACATAATGAGAGATAAATGTAACCCTGGAACAGTCAAACCAAGGACAACTCAGTGCTTCTCCCAAACTGGTGTACTAGATGGATCACTTATCTAAAATTATACAAGTCCTGAATATACCTATGGCTGCGGGGTGCGTTTTCTCCCTTTTCTCATGTCTCTTGGTATTCCAGAGTCAGGAGTAGGGGATAATCTGGATCCACACGGTTGCAGAGAGTTTTTTCCCCACATCCTGGCTGCCTCAAGCAGCTGGAATATCTTGACTGTCCTTTGACAAAGGCTGGGCAGACACCAACCTGTAGACACGACTATCTCCTGGCTGAATGCTGAGTGAATTGTGTGTGGTTTTTCTTTTCTTCAGGATGAAACATGTTCTTAAGTTACTGGAAAAGATTTGGAAACAATGCTTCCAAAAAGGCTAACGATATTTGCCGTATGACACTATGCACTAGATAATGTGTGTATCCCAGTTTTGTTCTTACAAATAATCATTTCCTATGTGCTAGTTGCAGTCACCCAGCCATGTCTAACCATATTTTAATGTGTTCTGTGACTGTGTCTGTAGGTAGCCTCATAATCTTTTAAGTCCAAATGGTAAGAGTTGCAGACAATGTGGACATCCTTTGGGTTTGTGTTATAGACAGAGATGTAAAAGTTATCTTATCCAAGACTGATCTCAGAAAATAGTTGGCTTCTTGCAAATCTGTATGCAAACTGGCTGCATTCCAATGCTTATGGCAATCAGTTCTTTTGTCCACTGCAGTGTTTGGACCTCAGTATTTCCCTCTTGGGAAATACTACCAGCCATGGCCAGAGGAGGTAATGCTACTGCTAACCACAGCTGCTGAGCTGGCAGGATGGAGCAGAAGCCTGGGTTCGGTCACGTCATATTGCTCATGTTCCCATTCCCAGATCCTATCAGGAGAGAGAGATCCTATCAGGAGAGAGAGACTGGCAATTTCCTAATCATGCGTCATAAAAGTTGTACAGCACAAGGGTCAAGAAACTTCCTCAGTGATGACATCAGCCCTGCTAGATCTCAGGAGCTGTGCTTGCATGAAAGGGAAATGAGGAACCCAGGTCTGCTATCAATAATATCTATGTGAGTTTTCCTCAATGTTTGCTGCTCTAGTAGGCCTGACTGCATGTTGTTGCAATATGAAAGACACCATAGGCTGAAGATGCATTTAGTTTTCAAACCATTAACAATGTAGACAAGTTTTCGAAGCCAAATGGCTATTAACAAGGAAATCAAGCCCAGACTCTGAAACCTGGTGAACTTTCTCATATCAGGCCATCAGAAGCCCAATGGTGCTGTTAAAACCCTGAGATCATGAAGGAAACCTTGCTGAGGATGTTTGCAGCCATTGAATATGTAGTCCTTTTGATCTAATCTAATTGTTGGACTACGGTTTTGCTTGACCAATACAAAGGACTCTTTGAAGTAGCCTAATTGTTTTTGTACTGTTTTTAATGTTGCATAAAGGGCACATGAAACAGCAAAAATGATTTCGATATTTGCCCCTTGTGAGGGGCTCGTCAACACATATTTATTGGGCATGAAGCAACTAGTGCGTTTTGTAAACTAGCTATATATTATCAAATGCTACAGCATGACGCTTGAATTCTATACCCCACTATGGGCCCCAACTTTCTGACTTCTCAGAATAAGAAACAATCATGATCCTTACTAAGTACTCATTTCTGCTGTCTTGGCATCTTGTAGCACTGAATCCTTCTTGAGTCCTGGAGATATTTTTAGTTGTGCAGGCTGGAAGAGCAATGGCTTACTTAGTAACCTCTGGGGGCCATGGGCTAGAAAACTTGTCCATCCACAGAAGCTGTTTTATTTATAATGATGAAAAGGTGTGCTGGGAGCAAATAATACAACCAAGAAAGCATTAAATTTGTCTCAGGCTTCATGGGGGCTTACAAGTTGATTGAAGAAGCAAGACTTGTATGCAAAAAGAATTAAGGAATGATATAAAAATTTCCAATCAAGTGTTAGATCAAGAATGAGTAAATCATAGCATCCAAAGGTGTTTTTGTCTGCATTGAAAAGAAGGAATGATTCAATGTCCCTTAGATGTGAAGGAGTGCACTAGGCAATATGACATTGAAGCCTGTAATCAAACTATTACAGATTTCCATGTATACTATTAAACAGATATTGACTTTCATGAGGTTATATCAAGATTTATTGGCCTAAGAGGTAAATATTGACTGATAAGATGTTGAGGTCAATAATTACCTCCAGGGACAATAAATCTTTATATTCGCAGACACACAAATTCAATAGTCAGTGTGGTTTGTTAGATTAAACACAAATTCCAAGTCATTAGATATATCTGGAAATCCCTTTTCATAACCATGAATTCTGACAGTTCATAATTCATCTTAAAACAGCATATTTTAAATCAGATCTGATACAACGGTAGAAGAAAATAGTGCTTTTATGTTTAATGATAGCCTTCTGGAAAAAATCATTTATACATTACTTCATGTTGGCTAATTTTATTCTAGCACTAGTCCAGTAATTGCCACATGGTAGGTACTCTATATCCATTTTTAATGAAATTAATCTCACACAATTGGACACTTAAATTTGTAATCAACAACAAAAGCAGATTAAAAAGTATATATTATATAACAATCATCCATGTTTTAAATTCACTCACTTCTTTGTTACAAAAATATTTGTTAAGAACTGATTCTAGTGTAAAGAGCATGTGAGAAAAAAAGATTATTCCACTGATGATCTTAGAAGAATTTGGATGGTTTATATTAGTTCTTTCCCTAAAATTTATTCAGAATTTTATTAAAATCAGAAATTTAATTTTCAGTACTTTTAAGTTTAATGTAATTTAGAATGTGAGTTTATAAAACGTGAAAATACACTAAACACTAGTTTAAAGAGTTAATTTTTTATTTAGTCAATCAATTACTTCGAGAGGATGTGTCTAAATACTCCTTATATTAAGGTCTAGAAGTATGGCCTTATATCAGGGACATGGCAAACACAACTGGCAATTTAGGGCCAGAGTTGGGACTGCAGGCGACATAAAGTGTTGGTGTACAAACGAGTTATCTTGGCTTGCCATGAAAGTGTGGTGCAGAAACTCTTTTCTTTTCTTTTTTTTTTTTTGAGATGGAGCCTTCCTCTGTCACCCAGGCTGGAGTGCAGTGGCACGATCTCGGCTCACTGCAACCTCCGCCTCCTGGGCTCAAGCTATTCTCCTGCCTCAGCCTCCCCAGTAGCTGGGATTACAGGCACATGCCATCATGCCTGGCTAATTTTTTTTTGTTTTTGTATTTTTAGTAGATACAGGGTTTTGCCATGTTGGCCAGGCTGATCTTGAACTCCTGACCTCATGATCCACCCGCCTCAGCCTCCGAAAGTGCTGGGATTACAGGTGTGAGCCACTGCGTCCGGCCCCAGAAACTCTTTTCTTAGAAGCTTCATATAAGTTGTCCTCTGCCCATGCCCTCCTTTTCCCACACTGCTGACCACTTACATTAGCCATCTCCTGCCCCATACAACTACTCCGCAGTCCTCTGTTCTCAACTCTCAAACATTCTCCTGTGGCAAAAGCAGAAAATTGGTCCTAAGAATGGTCATAGGCAACCGTGCTACACTGAGCGTGGGGTGCTATGTGGGAGAGTTAAACTACGTCTCACAAAAGTACAAAGAATGATCAAACTCTACCCATAGGTCAACCTTTCTGGATTAATCACTGTAAACAATGTATCAGAGTTCTGCTGTCCATTTGTACAAAAAGAAAGGATTATATACTTCAGTCATTATTATATTTCTCATAAGGGCCACAGCTATTATGAGTTTGGTGGTATTTCTTTTGGCAAATTTTATGTACTTTAAAGCAGATATATAGATAGATAGATGATAGATAGGGTATTTATAAATTGTTTAAATGTCTTATTTGTATTACATGAGTTGTTCTGCATCTGTCTTTCCATATATTGTGTTTTCAGTATCTAGTGAATAAACTTGTATATAATTAGCACTTAGGCTGAGTCCTGTAAGAGACTTGTGAATAAATTGGAAAAAAAAAAGGCTTTTTTTTTTTTTTTTTTTTTTTTTATTGAGACAGAGTCTCTCTCTGTCACCTAGGCTGGAGTGCAGTGGGGTGATCTTGGCTCACTGCAAGCTCCCTCTCCCATGTTCATGCCATTCTCCTGCCTCAGCCTCCTGAGTAGCTGGTACTACAGGCGTGTGCCACCACGCCCGGCTAATTTTTTTGTATTTTTAGTAGAGACGGGGTTTCACTATGTTAGCCAGGAGGATCTCTATCTCCTGACCTCATGATCCGCCCTCCTCGGCCTCCCAAAGTGCTGGGATTACAGGTGTTAGCCACTGTACCCGGCCTAAAAAAATGGCTTTCTAATCCCTTCCCTAATTCAACAAGTATTGTTCTAGATCAGTATTTCTTAAATTGAGATACATAGGCACTATGGAAATAGAGATGGGCCTGAGGGAGATATGCCCATGAGCTTTGTGTGTGTGTGTGTGTGTGTGTGTGTGTGTGTGTATTAATGTGTATTACATGTTAAGTATACTATTTCTGGAAAGATGTCCCATAGCTTTCATCAAATTCTCAAAGGAGTCCATAATGCCAACTTTTGGAAGTACCTTTTAAAAGCCCTGCTTAATTTCAGTGTCATAACTGAGGTAAAACTTTTTTGGTATTAAAATTATGAAAAATAAGAGTCTATAATGAAACCACCTATGTTGAAAAAAATATAGATGTGTTTTTAAAATCATAATTATAGCTTCATTTTTATGTATCTAGACACATGTGATCATTTAATCCACAAAATATAATAATTCAATCGTAATTACATCTTTTAATGTTAGACACGGGGCATGCCTTAATAGGAAGCTTGCACAGGAGATTCAAGGACCAAGAGGTGGTTGGTTTAGTGACCTTTTAATTATTTCTAGAAATCCAGTCCAGTTCCCTCACTTTACAGATGAGGAAAGCTGAGACCAAGAGAACTGATGGAATTTATGTATAATCACTTGTTTTAGACTGAAGGTCATTAATGTATAGTGAAGAATTTCGAAGGTTAGTTTTGATAGAGAGAAAAAAACAGATACGGTCTCTCTTTTAAATCCTTATAAGACATTTGGATATGAGCTAAAAGCAAAAATTAAATCTTTTCTTGTTATTCCCTATAACTAGCTGGTTGAGGAAAATCTGAAGCTGTGATGTTTGGAAACATGATGTAAAATAAACATATACAAATGTTGGGCACTTGTTTGGTTGAATTTTCTGGCTATACATGCAAATGCAAACATCTAACAAGTATGCTTTCAGAATGTATGCACTGGGAATCGTGGAGGAGAACACAGATGGAGCTGTCCTCATGGAGCCATTATACACTGCTAGTCCTAAAGCAATGGGGTGTCAGATAGACATATTTTTGTTTCTTAATTGCTGAAAATGATCTTTGCCAAAGAACTTCTTTCCCACCCCTACCTTTCCGTACTATATTCTTTGAAAAGGAGGCACCCTGTCACAGCCTACACTTAAAGGGTGGAGGGTTATATTACACCTTCTTGAGAGTGGAGGATCTACATACATTTTTTTGGGGTTCTTCTACAAGGGAGATTTTTCTTTCCCTTTATATTTATTTACTTATTCAATCATTTATTCAATCAAATTAATCATTCAGGTACTTCTGGGAAAAGAATTTCAGAGTTAGAAAGGGCAGAAAGTAATCTTGTTCTATTTTATCATTTTACAGGTGAAAATTGAGATGAAAAGAAGTTGAGAATTTAATCAGAATTGTAGGGTTCATTGTGGCAGAAGACCCTCTATGGCTTCTCTTTTCTACAGAGTGTGGTGTTTCTGTGTCGGCCCAGTGCGAGGTTGTGGCTACATGGTGGCGTGTATGTGGGTGGAGGAGGAGCTGTCCATGCAGTTCAAATGTGTTTGTGAGGATAGGATTTTTAGCCAATGGCTCCAAATTCTCACTGTAGAACTCAAAGTTGTGATTATTTGTAGAGCAACCAGAGTGATAGCATTTGTGACTAGGAATGGAGGGACTATAATTTCCAAAACTGTGAATGAACTGCCCCACTATAGCAAGGGCTGCCAGCTTCATTATGCCACCCTTTGCAGGAATCAACCTCCCTCTCAAATTTCTCTATTGCACTTGCCTGTATCTATTGTGGCAACTCACTTTTTTAACTGAATTTTTTAGGCCAGTTTTAGATTCTCATAAAAAGAGATGTGCGAGGATAGCACAGAGTTCTCATATGCCCTACACTCAGATTCCCCTTGTGTTAACATCTTAGATTAGGATGGTACATTTGTTATATTTGATGAGCACATCTGGATGCATCAATATCAAGTACAGTCCATACTTGATTTTTATTTTCTGAGTTCTTACCTAATGTCTGTTGTTTGGTCCCAGAATCCCACCCAGGATTCCACATTACATCAAGTCATCGTGTCTCTCTAGGCTTCCCTTAGCTGTGACAGGTTCTGGGACTTTCCTTGTTTTTGATGACTTTGGCAGTTTTAAGAGCACTGTACCTTGCAGACTGTCCCTCAGTTGGGATTGTCTAATGTTTTCTTACGATTTAGCTGGAGTTATGGGTTTCTGGGAGGAGGACCACAGACGTAATGTGACATTTTCATCATATCCTATCAACGGTCCATACTATCAACACCACTAATCACTGTTGATGTGCACCTTGATCACCTGGCTGAAGTAGTCTTTGTAAAGTTACTCTCCACTCCTGCTCCCCACCCACCTTTCCATACCGTATTCTTTGCAAGGGAGTCACCCTGTCACAGCTCACACTTAACAGGTAGAGAGTTATGCTCCATGTTCTTGAAAGTGGAGGATCTACATAAATTATTTGAGATTCTTCTACAGGGGAGCTTTGTCTTCTCCCCCTTATTTATTTACTTATTTGATCACTTATTTAAATGATCCCGGACTCAAGGGTACATATTTATACCCTGGGGGTTAATCAATCTTCCTTTATTTTGTTGCTCAGGTTGTTCCAACTTCAGTCATTGAAAGTTGTTTTCCAGTTGGCTCCTGTGTTCCATAGCCCATCATTTTGTTTTTGTTTGTTTGTTTTGAGTCCTTCCTTCCTTTCTGGCACTACAAGTTGCTTCAGGGCCATCTTGTATGTTTCCTGAGAATACTGACTTTATTTCTGAGAATACTGACTTACTTTTCATACTTACTTTACATTTAAGTTATAGCATGATATTGTGTGTGTGGTTAAACCCCCTGGCTGGATGGATTCCACTCACCCCTCTGGGTTCACTGTACACTCTTTCTCACCTGCTCTGTGTCCAGGAGACTGGTCTGTGTGGGCTGATGGGGAGGCCCTGACCATAAGGTGCTCCCACAGAGAGGGGAGGGAGC
Organism: Pongo pygmaeus; assembly: GCF_028885625.2. Lineage (NCBI taxonomy): Eukaryota > Metazoa > Chordata > Mammalia > Primates > Hominidae > Pongo > Pongo pygmaeus. The sequence goes on along the minus strand of NC_072385.2, from coordinate 35,437,996 downwards.
ACCAAGAGTTAGCCTGGGCTATTTATTCCTCCACTCTTTCCCCTGGGCTTACTGGATCCTTGCTGAAGACCTAAGCCCACACCAGGCAGTGTCTCCACATGGCTTCTCGGGCTCCAGAAGCTCCTCCCACCTCTCCATACCTTCCCCTACACCCCACCTCCCCTTAGCCTGTTTGGGTCTAGAGGTAAAAAACTCTCCTATTGCTAGCCCAGGGCACTGCCCTGGCTCCTGTAGTTTCCTTTGACCTCGCCCATACTTGGGTAAGCAGTCTCTTTATTAAACTCCCAAATTATCCTAATTTGACTGCATCTTTTATTTCCTGCTGGAATACTTTCTAGTATCTTTTTGGAATATGATCAGAATATGCTCCAGGAAGGTCAGAAGAAATGAAGGAAGAAAAGAGTGGAAGAGGAAGAAAAGAGCGGAAGAGGCTGGGCATGGTGGCTCACACCTGTAGTCCCAGCACTTTGGGAGGCTGAGGTGGGCGGATCACCAGGTCAAGAGATGGAGACCATCCTGGCCAACATGGTGAAACCCTGTGTCTACGAAAAATGCAGAAATTAGCTGGGCATGGTGGTGCACGCCTGTGGTCCCAGCTGCTCGGGAGGCTGAGGCAGGAGATTCGCTTGGGACCCGGGGGGCAGAGGTTGCAGTGAGCCGAGATTGCACCGCTGCACTCCAGCCTGGCGATAGAGGGAGAATCCGTCTCAAACAAACAAACAAACAAGAAGAGTGGAAGAAAGAGAGAGAGAGATTCAGAGTGAAGAGGTGGTGGAGGAGAGAGAGGGAGAAAGAGGAGAGGGAAGAGAATGGAGAGGAGAAAAAAGAGGGAGAGGAGAGAGAGGGAGAGGGAGAGAAAGAAGGAGAGAGGAGAAAGAAGAGAGGAGAGAGAGAGAAAGGGAGGGAGAGAGGGATATATAAAGGAAGAAAGGAAGGGAGGGAGGAAGGGAGGGAGACAAAGCAGAGATTTTTAAAGAATAATCAGGACATATGAACATGTCTTATAATACCGTGAAGGAAGCCACGTAGGATCAATGGCAGAGGACAGGTTTCTAACTTACAGCCAATTCATTCCTCATATACTAAATAACAATTTTAGGTCTATATGGGACTAGGCAATTTTTTAGGATTTAACTTTAGAGCTAATAATTATAATATGTGGAGCTATTATTAATAACTCCCATGGTATCCTGACAATGTGTTAGACACCAAATTTTCAAGTAGATTAAGAGCAAACATTCCTTATTAGTACAAAACAACTGTGCACATTCCATATTTATGCATTTGTGGGATTTTATACTTTCATTTGCTTTACCTTGGATTTCTTCTTAAAGAAGAAAAAAAAATCTTATCATAGACACTTCTTTAGCTTTTGCAGTAAATATGATGAAAGTTTGCTCTTGGTTAAAACAATCTTGAATCTCCACATTGTTTAGCATGCCTGTATTGCATTATAAGATATCAACAGATACTGAAATGGAAACACAGTTAACTGTATATAGCTATCTATTAATGTATCTTTTATTCCATGCTAACTATGTAGGTAGGCACTTAATATATATTACTTAATTTAATTCTTGATCCGTTATGTTGGGATTTGGAATTTTAAAGATGAGTTAAACTCAGAGAGACTAAGTTGCCAGCAATCACACAGGCAAAGACTACAGAAACAGAAGTCACACCACTGTGGCTGGAACATGGGTCTTCCTAACAGTAAACCTTGTGCTCTTTCAATTACACCATTAATTAATATGAACATTTATGCTTTGGGGGCAATTAATTCAGAAGTATGCAGTACAATGAAATATGAGCATTCATTTCTGTGAAGGTTTCATTTTATGGTGTGCGCTAAATTTTTAGCTAGGATTGAAAACACTATGTTTTAAATAAACTAAAACTTCTCTTTAAAACATCTCAAGCAGGATAGTCTATGACTAATACATACTATGGAATAAGACAGAACTTGCTCAAAAACCATGTGTACATGGTTTTGATTACCTTTTGGTGTCAAGGTATTTAATTATGTTTTTATTTCAAAGAAACAAATAGTCAAGACTGGGTTTGTGAGAATAAGAAATAAAAGCAGTGTCTTTTTCTTCTTCCAAGATTTGGAACTGTGGTGGTTTACTTAACCTGATCAAACTTTTGCCTGTTGAAAGAGAATGGAAACACGTTGTTTTAATTCAAGGAAAGTAACTAATTTGCATACATTTAGTATGAGAGGCTTACACGGGTCTATTAAAATCAATGTTAACAGAGACTCTTTGACAACTTCTACTCCAATTTAGATAACAATTTATTAACCTATCTAAAATGTGCTTCTTTTATTCATTCAACAAGTAATTTTTGAATATTATATTTCAATCGATATTTTCATGTGTTAGGTGTTCTGCCAGGCTCTGCAGTGAGAGAGATGAACATGTTATATGTAAACGCAACCTTTACTTAGTCACTACTGATTAGTATAGTGTCTAAACATACTTCTCAACTATGTTAACAATTTCTAAATGTCAGGGACAGGTGTTTTAAAATCTGTGGACATGTTTTCAACAGATGTTATGAATGACCCAATCCCGGACATTCAGGCTGAGAAGGTGCTCTGAAATCTTAGCTCTTCCAGTGTGACACCCTCCATGCCCTTTCAGGAGCCTGAGAGTTGGGGGAGGTGGTGACTTTCTCAAGGCCACAGAAGAAAAGCAAGACTAGAAATCTTGTGCCCTGACTCTGAAGTCTGTTCTCAAATAGGACACTGGCTTGCCTGGGGTACTAAAGAGTCACTCATAAATTCATTCATTGGTTAACTCAATTAACAAATATTTATTGATCATTTTCTTTGGGCAGGCCAAGGACCAAGGTACCCCACTAGGGGATGGAGGTAAAATGAGAGCAGAACAAACATGCCCGTTACAGGGTGGCACTTCAGTCTAACAAAGCACTAGGTCTATGGTAAGATAGCAATAAGAAGCTATGAATATTAAGTAACTCTAATGTAATTTGTTAAATGGATTCACCAACCAGTATAGGAGAAACTGTAGTAAACTGATTATTGGGGAATAGAATAGTCAGCCATGAGAGAATATCGAGGGTTTTCCAATATTGTTTTGGGAAAAGATGGGCTGAGTTAGGATCCACTGTGGCTGCAAAGCTGAGCTGTAAACGGGAAGATCTGCAGGAAAGAGCTGGTCAGGTGAACGACGGAAGCAGGTGGGCAAGCGTGCTCTATGCACAGGGCCCAGCGCGTGATGTCACCAAGGAACTGAGAGCAGGGAATTCATAAACGTGTGAAGAAGTAGATAATGGTAGTGTTTATTTCTTGCTTACTTTGTGACAATATGTTGTAAATGTCTTACATTGGCTAATTTATCAAATCCTCCTACCAACCGTATGAGATAGGGGAGTATAGTTACCCTACCTTCACGGAAGAGAATACTAAAGCTCACATATACACTAGCATGGCACATGTATACATATGTAACTAACCTGCACATTGTGCACATGTACCCTAAAACTTAAAGTATAATAATAACAACAAAAAAAATCTCACCCCAGATCATATATAGGGGACTGATGGGTTGAACTTCAAACCAGGGCATACGGCCTCGGGGTGCCTGCCCTTAGCCACAACACTGTCTTCTTTTTGAATGTAAAGTAAATAGTTGGTATTTTCCGTCTTCTAGCTCTCTTCCATGCTTGGAGTTCAATTTCTACAGTTGGGAAAAAAATTACTCTAACCCCAAACAATTTGAATTTATGCCTTGTCATACTG